>NC_134700.1:154819052-154949052 GCF_043290135.1 Rhipicephalus microplus | reverse complement strand
AAGGAAATAACTTTCAAGAGGTCATACAGTGGCTAAGCGCAGTCCTGAAACACAAATGTGGGAGTGGAAAGATACCACTTAAAAAATCAATAATTCCGAATGGTATCCGGAGATCCCGAGTAGCATTTGCTTATATATAGGGACACTAAATAAAAGGAGAAAAAAGATATTTTTTGGGATGAGTAAATAACATTTTACAATACCGAAACCACAAATGTTTTCGCGAGAAGACGCTTGGTAAAGGAGGAAACGCAGAGAAAGAAAATGCTGGGGGTGACGCTAATTTACAGTTTTGGTACCAACAAGCTGTGACGTCACAGAGTAATTTCTAATCGACAACAAGTGCACTGTCCCCTGACAGAGCCATACGCTTAACATACCAAGATTCACAAAATTTAGTTGAATAAATTTGGCCGAACTGCGAAAAAATTAACATAGAGGAATTCGTTACATCACACTGTCATTCACAGGCAGAGATTTCAGTGTCAAATTGAAAAAAATTAGTATTTGACCAAAATTTTCATGAAATTCATGACAGTAGCTTTTTTCCGAAATAATAATTTATCAGCCTAAAATTGATTCATTTTTTTTATGAAGTCTCTTTAAATATGCATGAACTTTGTGTTCACATTGGCCTCGACTGTACACGCGGGCTGAAGTGATGCGGCTCTCTTCGAGCATGTACTTACGCACTACTTTGGTCCCTTAAAGAGAAAGAGGTTTGCCCTTGAAACTATAGAGATATGATTGGTTAAAAAGCGAGTACACGTTTGGTGCACAATACGTCTCACTAATTAAAGATGCAGCATTGCTGTTGGTGGCTGCTCTGTGCCAACTTATTTATTTGAGAGCCCATATGGCAACGAAAGTTTCAGGTTGGCTATAGCTATACTTTCTAGGTGCACAGAACTTCTATTTTTGAAAATTTAGCAGCCGTTTTTTATATTATTTGCAGACAAAATAAATTATTTCGGAAATAAATACGTTGTTAAATTTACAAGTCAGTTGCGCAGACAGGATCGAGTGTAGTCTCAAATCGATTTAGACTGGTTAAGTATTCTTTGAAGAAGTTACGCATTAAATAAATATGCTTGCCTACTATATGTGATGAAAATGAAGATCGAAGTTTCCCGTGTTTCATTGCTCGTTCGAACCTCGGCGCCCAAACCTCGACGCGATTTTTTTTCGAGGAGCTTTGCATGTTTTGCTTTGCATGTTTTGCTTTTTCGAGGAGCTTTGCATGTCCGTCTATATGAAAGTGGCGGTGCGCATTTCGATGGGATAAGAATTCACAGGCACGAGAGAGTCAGCAACTTCCAGAGTAGTCCTGGACTTGGTGTGAACAATATTCCTGTTGCCTCAGAGTAAAAGTGGACCCAGAGACGTCTGTAATGCCCTTTTCTTCCAACTGTATGCGCTTCAGGGAACCCACTCCGCCATTGATCAAGCCATCGCGCCCGCCTATGTCTAAGCAAAGGATGAATGGCTTGTCTAAACAAAGTACATGTTTTGCTCAAGAATGTTTCTTAAGTCCATTGATAGTAAGCCAGTAGTAAATAGTAGCCAGTGGTAAATACGTAGCTCGCCATCAGAGAGGTGGACATGTATGAGCGGCGTGGCCTATTTAGTTAATGCGACGCACTGAGGAGCGAGGTGTCACTGGTTGGGTGTCTTGGATTTTTTAAAAGACGACAGTTTTTCTTGGGATACTTCGACGCAGAAGTCTTGGTCTGTCTATGTGTCCTCTCTGCTTTTCTGTCTGTTACCCGATTCAGTAGAATGGCGAAAGTTTAACCCCTTCCTAAGTGACCAGCAATTTTCATCTGGTTTCAGTGCTCCTACGCGCTGACATTGTCAATCAAAAAACGAATACTATACGCATTATTATCCACAGGGGTCCCAGACTAGGGACTCCTCCTAGAGTTTATACAGGGTCGGCCCTTACGGCCGCCCCTATATCTCACTTGTAAATAGTTTCAACTAATGTTTTTCACCACCACCACAAGGAGACACCATGCTCCATGGAGGCGACGCTCATCGAAGCGGGAGAGGCAACGACCTTGAGAGCGTGCCCAACGCGAGCTCTTCGCGCCATCTCGCTACTCATGACGAAAACGCGCGGAAATCGCGAAGCTCTGAGGACCTCCAAACTATATATGGCGTAGATAAATAGCTTGCCGTTAACGTTCTTGACAACGCGTACCCTCCGTGATCTAGTAATTAGCACTGCATGCGGAAGAACCAGTCAATGGTTCGACGCCCCGGGGCATAATTGTTGCTTCTCATGTTTTTTTTCTTTGCACTTTCTTAGCATAGGTTTCAAAACGTCATATCCGTGAGGGAAATACGTTAGCGGAACAGTGGCGGACCCCGGCATAAAACACTTTCATGTTAAAATCAACTGTGACAAGCCGGCCGTCTGGCTGGGACAGATATCCTAGACCTAAAAAAATACATTATCGCCTTCAGATCCACTATAAACGGTAACTCTTTGCGATAATGTGATATACTATTGAAACCAGGACATGAAATGGTGAAATGCGTCGTTTGACCTGCGTTCGAATTTATTTGAAGGATGGTGTGATATGGTAGGATGGTAGGAGGTGAATGCGAAAGTGTTGCCGTGAGTCGTCGTTCAACATTTTACTTTTTTACGCTTCCTTTCGAGTTTTCAGGTTTGTGTGTACCAAACGTTTCTTATTTACAACCGATTTCGCGTTTACTCGAATTTTCTGTTCGGTTGTAAAACAAAAGTGTCTCTGAAATGAAGCTCGACTAACCAAAGTTCGTTTTAGTTCGCAATAATCGATAATTTTCCATAAACAGTGTCCTTTATAACGAGGTTCAACCGTGTTTCAGTTCTCACATTCGTGTAACTGAAGCACCCAAACTGAACATTACTGATGCCAAGCGATAAGTAGTTCACTATAGTAGTTGTCAAGCTTTCGTGCAGTCCTTAGCCCAAAGGGCCATTGAGGAAAAGCATCGAGCATGACCAGAGGGAATGCAGAGCTCGTATCGTCCGAGTCTCACCCTGTACGTAGGCGATGCCCAGGGCGAAGGACAAGCCCAGGGCCACCACGAAGAGGATGCAGAAGGCGCAGAAGCAGGCGTCCGAGCACGACACGAAGTACGGCGGAGAACCGGCCTGCTGCTGCTCGTCCGTGCTCACGCCGCCGGGACCCGCGACCAGGGCGTTTCCGACGTTCGCAGCCGCTGACGAAGAGCGCGCCGGCAGAGGCGCTTCGAGCACGGACCGGCTACTAGACGCAGACCCAGCACCCCTGGTATCGGCCATTGCGTCACCTGTATACAAAGAGCCAAGGCTTGTGCGAGCCCTGTCAGAGTAATACACTAGGGACGAACTCGCAGAGCTACCCTTTCGAAAGAACGTTTCCTTATTGGTCAGCAGGATTCGCCAATGATACGTCCTGCAACGTGCAGTATACTAATCGTATAAGATGTGTTTGTGATCACGGGCATTAAATCTATTCGTTTTGGGCTAATCATACCCGGCTTTCCTGGTACTAGTGCGTGGTCTACATCCGCGTGATAACGCGTGCGATATATGATTGCAAGGAGGGTCTGCACGCATCAATTCTGGCTAGCTCCTCTTCCCATTCAGGCAATACGGGTAAGTTGAGAGGCAATGGCGTTAATAAAAAAAATCGCAAGAGAGACGTACGCGTGTGTACCATGGCGGCCATTTTGTTATCATAAATATAGGCTTTATTTTTTATAACCTAAACATTATAATTAAGTTTTCACATAAATTAAAAGGAAAATGAGCCTGAACAGTCAGTAGGTGACAAAGCTAATTCTTGTGTGTAACGCGCAGAATATTTCTAGCAATTTCATCGAAATTAAACCATCCCATAAAAATACTTGCACTTTTTTTGTTAGAACGCGTTAAGTCACTGTTCTTCGTTAACTTCTGCAGCTCTGGTCCCAATCTTGTATGACTTCCGACCTCCCACAATTCACCTTTGGAATCTTCCTTATAAAGCGTAGTTTTGTTCAGCTTTGATATTTACAACTATATTATACCAATCGCATTCATACCTCATTTAGAACAGCTTCCGCCAAATCGTCCACATAAACAAATAACGGTAGATCATCGGGGATTACTTACCATGCGCTTCGAAGCCCCCCATAATAAACATTTGCCGCACGTCAGAAGTATTCCCTCGTGTAGCACTTCAGAAAGCATGCGCAAGCTATGCAGTGCATTTTGAAACGAAACACAGATTTCGCTACTGCACTTCGTTTCTGCTCATTGGAGGAGCTCCGATTTTGTCGATTTTAGGAAAACGATGCTGTAGTTTACTGTCAAGCAATTCAAATACAAGGGGATCCAGACCCGCTATATTTTACGCCATGGCCGAGAGGCATAGTTTAACAAGAATCGAAGGACACTATAGTTTGACGTAAACACGCGCAGTGGTTTCGCGCTTTACTTGTATGCAAAAGACACGGCTGTCGTTGGAAGGCTTACTTTTATACTGCTGCTGAAAATTCAGGGGTAGTCGCACTGTACGTAGCTCTCACGTGTGAATCATTTCCCCTGAAGAACATGTTTAATACCAATACGAGCGAACAACGGCCATTCAGCGGACGCACAGACGCAACGAATCGGCCCCTTCATGACACCACACATAAATACACCCAAGCGGCAAGCTAAGAGCCCAAAGATCGACATGCCTTAAGGCGAAGCTGAGTGGTGGAATGCGCGTCAAGTTGAGATCAAAATGGCATGCTTACAAGGGAAGGTTTTTCGCAGTGATAATCGGCTACCGACTTGATGCCTTCTTCGTCTTCTTAACACGCCAAGCTCTGGCCTCGCGCACATGGGCTGGATATTGTTGCTGTTGTTGTTTTCCTCTGGACATAGCTCATATACGATGGAGGGTTGTTTCGTTTTTCCTTACAGTCCTGGCGTAACCCACCTTGAGGGATCGGCTATGAAACGAATGGTAGCTTTCTTTAGAAATGAAAGTGTTATAAGAGCCAGATACGTTTAGATATGAATGGTTTACAGGTGAACTCATTGGTAAAACATGGATTAAAAATAAAATAAATGAAAAAAAGTAAAAAATCTAAAACCGCCAAGCTAGTGTGGTTGAAAATTTAAGGACCATATGCAGATGATAAAACCGAAAATTGAGGTACTTGAACAAGAACGCTACGGGGGAGCCCTTCTCCGTACAAAAGCAGCAGCGTGTGCGACGGAAGAGACGACCATACAGCGAGTGCTTGGAATCAAGAAATTACATGCACATTGCCACCATATCTAAGTAATTAAGCCACGCCGGTACTTGAAAGCTGCGCGCGCTAGGTGGTGATAGTCAAGGCTGCAGCCAACCCTCCCCCCCCCCCCTCAAATTTTTTTTCGCTACGACATAGAAAGCAAATGATGATTTCAACGGGATGCCCTCATACGAAAAAAATTTCTCGCTACGCACCCGCTGATAGTTAAACTCGACAGTTTGCAGGTTTCGGAGCTCCCTCAATGATTGATTGATTTGTGGGGTTTAACGTCCCAAAACCACCATATGAATATGAGAGACGCCGTAGTGGAGGGCTCCGGAAATTTCAACCACCTGGGATTCTTGAACGTGCCCCCAAATCTGAGCACACGGGCCTACAACATTTTCGCCTCCATCGGAAATGGGCTACTTATCCATCGGCTACTTATCCGCAGGTCACGGGATCGAATCCCGCCGCAGCCGGGATTCGATCCCGCGACCTGCGGATAAGTAGCCGAATACCTTAGCCCCTATAGGGGCTAAGGTACTCTGGCTTTGCCGCGGTGGTCTATAGACCACCGCGGCGGGGCCGGAGCTTTCTCAAACTGAAACTGAGAGTGGTCGGTGATGAGGAGCCTGTAACAGTACGAGTGAGCCAACTCATGAGTGTGTTAGTCTCGAATTGACTTCTTTGACAATGTCGTCAATGCTCTTTAACACCAATATCTTACTTAATCGGTGCTATTCTTGGCGCTGTTTCACATATATTATCTTCTACAACGATTACCGAGTGCTTGCAAATCAGCAAGGTCATTTTTCTTGAAAAAAGAGATACCATAAGGTATATTTATCAAGAACTTTCATCAAAGACTTGGTGGGGGTGGAGGTCAAGGCAACACCCTACGTAAATCGCGCCTCTGATGAATAAATAATAAAACTGTATATGAACGACAATGCTTTGTCGTACGTGTAAGTATAAACGTCAATCCAGGCAAGGCTGATAGTAATGCTGAAGATGACTAGACAGGACCTTACGTTGTCAGATTTAAGAGGAATTCCGAGTTACTGAAGAAATATATTTTGTGCCTTAAACTCATTTAGACTCCCAAAACTTTCCTGAGCCAAACTCACTCGAACTCACACTCACAAAAAAGTTTTCTTCGACGGAACTCACTCGGACTGAGACTCACGAAAATATTACTCACCCGTACGCACTCAGACTCAAACTCACGGCTCAATTTGAGTCTGTGCGAGTCCGAGTAAGTCAACTCATGAGTCAACCGACCTATACGGTCATGACTAACAGGCGTCCTGCAACCCAGTGCAGTAGGAAAAAAAACAAAAAAAATGTCAAAGCTTTGCCGCAAAGGCGAAGCAATGAACGCGATAGCAACAAATTGGAAGGTCACGCGCAGAATGGCAAGCAGATAGAAACGTGTCCCATGTTTCTCACGCACAAACGAACGAAATGTACTCAAAGGTATAGATGAAAGTGAATACGTATCTCAGTTGTTACTTTGCTGTGTCTGAAGAGCGCTGTGTCTCCTTTAATCCCCTCATTCCTTCCCCCAGTGCAGGGTAGCAAACCGGACGTGCATCTGGTTGACCTTCCTGTCTTTCATTTCTTCCCTTCCTCCTTCTCCTCCTCCTCCTCCTCCTGCAGAGCGCGCCATTTTCGCAAACGGAGACTGTGCAACGATTGCAGTGACCATAGTGCGCCCCGTAACAAGAACAGAATCGTTCCAGTGCAAGCCCAACACCAGCCAAGACCTATGATCCTCCCCCCCCCCCCCCGCCAGATAAGGGCGCGCGAGAGATCAATCATTCTCCTCCTCTACGCGGGCCAAAGTACGCGTGAGAGATGAGAGCCGCCGCGCGCTCATTGCGCCATCTTGCTGATAATGCTGAAAACACGATAGTTCCCCCTGAGATACCCGCCAGCAGCGGTAAGTGGTAGATATAAGTAGCTCTATAAGATACAATGAGATATTCCTCGGTTAACCTCCCTGCCTTTTCTTGCATCTTTATCTCTCTCTCTATCTCCTCGGTGGCTCCGTGGTTAATGCCTCACATTCACGACGTGTAGGTTCCACGTTCGCTTCCGCGCGCCAGAGTCTTTTTTCTATTTTTTCTTTCTTGCATTTTGATATATACAGATACGTATATATATGCGGCGCATGACATCGATGCTGACGCCAGCGGCGAAATCCTGCCGAGAGTGTCCATATATTTACTATAACAATAAAAATGCGAGGCTCAAGCTTTTTGTGTCCGTACCCGCTTTCAAGTACAAATCAAGCTTACGCTAATACCGACTGTCAAAACGAATGAGCATGGCTTAGTCACCATGTTGCGATGAAGTGCGATTCGGAAACTGAAGTTTTTTTTTTTTTCATCATTGTGAGTCAGCCATGTTTCAGAAACACATATGATTGAACAAGATTGGAGGATGTAAGACAGTAACAAAGACAGTAACATAAGGTAATTGTAAAAATGTTCGCCAAGACTACGTGATTTGACATGAATCCCAGAATGATAATTATTCGAAAAGCAGGATTGAATTTCGCTAATGGAAATGTGCAGTCTCAGAAAGCAATTTGGCAGAAACGGGCTCTAGTGCGTGCTTTCTTTGTCAACACGACTAGCACTTCTTAGGATGCGCCTCCGTGTGCCATGAACTGGCTCAGCAGCAGAGGCTCATCAGCGTCGTTCGCGCTCTTCTTGGCCCTGGCCTCCTTGTGTCCGCGGCAGTGGGTGCAGTCGTCTGCCTCGCTGTCCGGCGAGCTCTCTCCGAATTCGCGCTGCTTTTCGAAGATGCAGCAGCACTTGGACTTGCGTTTGTTCGTGTTCTCGTTGTCGACCGTGTCGGCGTCCCAAGTGACGTGGCGTCTCGAGGCAGGCGGGGTGTCAGTCGCCTGAGACGGCGCCTTCGGGCGTCGTCTCTGTGGTCGCCGTCAAGATCGCGCTGCCAGCAGCAGGATTCATGTGGTGATGGCTCGAGGCAGGCGGAGCGTCTTCGATGCCACCTTCGGGCGTTGTCTCTGTGGTCGCCGTCATGACCGCACTGACAGCAGGCCTCTTGTTCTTCTGCCTGCGCTCGACATGGCATCGGCAGTGCTCCAAGTCTTCTTGCTCGCTATCACTCGAACTCTCGCCGAACTTGCGCGGCTTGACGTACACGCAGCAGCAGTTCGACCTGAGCCGGTTCAAGTGTTCGTTGTCGACGGTGTCCTCCCTCCAGGTGACGTGGCGCCTGCTTCTGGGCGACGGCTTCCTGAGCCTGAGCACGACTCGGGCGCCGCTGGGAGCCTCGGTCTCTGAAACTTCGGCGGCATGCGCTTTCGTTTGCGAGATGGTCGCCATTTTATACTCTGCCGCAGCCCCTTTTAGACAGGGAGGAACTCGAACGCACAGTGTGTTCCGCGGAGCAGTCAAAAGCGACGCGTCACTACAGACTGCTGACACACCTGTTTTGTTCAATGGACTTGCAGTGACGATGCTATGGAAGAGGTGTCTTTCCCAGGTATCGGATAATGGAGTCCGCGCTGATCTTCGTCCAATGCTAGAAGCAGTAGCCCTCTTTTCCTCAGTCCCCGCCGTCGCCGAAATCTCTATAGTTGCGATTAGCGACGGCTTTCAACTTGACCCAACGTACTAATGGTGCCACACAGGCGCTCATCGCGACGACGAAGACGAAATTGCACAATTCGCAATCGTGGGTTCATCAGTTCTAGTGGATGGCGGACGCGATGGGGATGCCACTGATGCCGCTTCTTTCCTCTTCGACGACGCCACAGTAAAAGAAGAAACCCAAGGAAGCCCGAGAAGGTAGCATATATTAAAGAAGGTAGTGTGAGTGGTCTTGATGTGTCATTCCATAGTCTTGGATAACGCCTGTTAGCAGAATAATAATTAATTATGTCTCAAAGACAAATCATGTCAGCTAATAGCTGACTTGTCAGAACTAAAAAATTATTTAATGCGCTCTGGCTCTCAATCGTAATTTAGGCTGCTGTTCCAGTAGTTTTAAGTGAGCGAAAGGCATCTCTCGAAAACCGAGTTCCGAGACTTATCTAATATAAAACATTTTTCGTTCGTGAGTAGGAACATGCGAAATATCGCGCTCTTACAAAGCGCCTCAGATTCCCTTTGTACAGTAGACTTGTTACATAAAAAAAAGTTTCATTTTTTTACACCAGTCAGACTGTGTAATCTGTTGTCCAGCCTTCAGAAAGTAAAAAAAAAACACAGCATATCCACGTAGTGAATTATGATGAGAGCGCGAAGCTCCGGAGGTACATCGGTGACTCACGAATCCTCCCTAAATCTTGCCCTGTCGATTATCATGTAAATATGGCGAGCACGCGCTGCAGCCGTTTGATGTTGATGACGTCAGATGGATGGCGCTCACCCACAGAGGGGGATCAGCCAAGAACCGGGCGGGAGGATACCTAAATGAAACTAAAATCAAACTAAAGCCAATCTGAAAAAGTAGTTTAGAGATAATACTACCAATAAACAAAAATGTTTGCTGAATAAGCGGTCAAACCATCTCTTGTTTTTGACAGAGCCGTTTTCTGAGCCCTCCTATCCGCCGCCTTGTCTTCATCGCTCGCACTCGAAGCACACAGACTGCCGGCGAAAGAGAAATCGCGCCAAGAGCGAACGCGGTCTCCTATATGACACGAGAGCACGCATCGGAGTAGAGCGATCGCCACATCATGACCCAAGCGGAGAAAATGATGATGATGATGATGATGAAAAACGACGACGATGATGATGATGATGATGATCCTTGGATCATTGGCCCCAACCCACTCTGGGGGATCGGCCATGAGTCGGGCGGATCATACATACTGGATTTATGATTAATATTTAGAAAGATCTAAAACAATTTTGAAATAGTTTTTAATGCAACTTTAACTATGATATCCTTTACCCCCGTTTCTTCCCTAATCCACTCTGCTCCCTTCTTGTCTCTTAAGCCTACACCTACCATTTTTCTTTCTATTGCTCGCTGCGTCGTCCTCAATTTAAGCTGAACCCTCTTTGTAAGTCTCCAGGTTTCTGCTCCGTAGCCAAGTACCGGCAAGATACAGCTGTTACACATCTTTCTCTTGAGGGATAGTGGCAATCTACCTGTAATAATTTGAGAGTGCTTGCCAAATGTGCTCCACCCCATTCTTAGTCTTCTAGTTACTTCAATCTCGTGGTTCGGCTCCGCGGTTATTATGTGCCCTAAGTAAACATAGTCTTTTACAACTTGAAGTGCACTATTACCTATCTCGAAGCGCTGCTCTCTTCCGAGGTTGTTGTACATTACTTTCGTTTTCTGCAGATTCATTTTAAGACCTACCTTTCTGCTCTCCTTGTCTAACTCCGTAATCATGAGTTGCAATTCGTCCCCCTGAGTTACTCAGCAATGCAATGTCATCGGCGAAGCGCAGGTTACTAAGGTACTCTCCATTAACTCTTATCCCTAACTGTTCCCATTCTATAGGCTTCTGAAAACCTCCTGTAAGCACGCGGTAAATAGCATTGGGGAGATTGCGTCCCTCTGCCTTACACCCTTTTTTATTGGTATTCTGTTGCTTTCTTTATGAAGCACTATGGTAGTAGTTGATCCCCTGTAGTTTTCTTCCCGGATGTTTATATATACTTCATCGACGCCCTGATTCCGCAGTGTCTGCATGACGGCTGATATTTCTACTGAATCAAACGCCTTCTCGTAATCTATGAAGGCAATGTATGGTGGTTGGTTATATTCTGAGCATTTCTCTATTACCTGATTGATAGTATGAATGTGGTCATTGTTGAGTAGCCTGTTCGAAATCCTGCTTGTTCCTTTGGTTGATTTAATTCTAATGTTTTCTTTACTCTGTTAGCAATTACCTTTGTAAATAGCTCGTATACTACAGATAGCAAGATAATCGGCCTGTAATTCTTCAAGTACTTGTCATCTCCTTTTTTATGTATTAAGATGATGCTAGCATTCTTCCAAGACCGTGGTATTCTTTCTGTCAGGAGACACCTCATAAACAGGGTGGCTAGTTTTTCTAACACAATCTGTCCTCCATCTTTCAGTAGATCTGATGTTACCCAATCTTCGCCAGCAGCTTTGCCTCTTTGTATGCTCTCCAAGGCTTTTCTGACTTCTTCTATCATTACTGGTGGGGTGTCATCTGGGTTACTGGTAGTTCTTATAGTATTAAAGTCGTGGTTGTCCCGGCTACTGTACAGATCTCTGTAAAACTCCTCTGATATATTAACTATCCTATCCATATCGGTAGTTATTTTGCCTTCTTTGTCTCTTAGTGCATACATCCGATTTTTGCCCATCCCAAGTTTCCTCCGTTTTTCACAGCGTGTTCAATTCTCTCCATGTTATACCTTATTCTTACATCAAAGAGTATAGGACACCAAAGTCTGTCTCTGAGGCCAGTTGTCCGCAAAAAGCGCAGCAAAGCTTTCAAAGCCTCTTGGGCCAAGGATGTGCTCGGCCAATGACCCAGAATCCTTTGTTCCGACAAAGGCCGATCATCCAGTCTATCCAGAGCTGCAGTCAGTCCTTGTCTTGGCGCGTTGAAATGGGTGCACTCACATAGAAGGTGCGTGGTGGTTTCTTCGCAGCTGCAGTAAGTGCGATGCAGAACAGCTTGCCATTCCAATGAGATAGGAGTATGCGTTCATGAAGGCCACTCGAAGCCACAGGCGGCATAGAAGAGACTCCCCAGCTCGAGATATCCCTGAGGGAAGAAGAAGCTGCAGATCGGGATCCAACTTATGCAAGCGCGCGTTTGTGAATCCTGTCCAGTTCCACTGTACCAGCGTGAGGTCGCGTGCAAGCGAACGAAGTCTTGTAGTTGCGTCGGTTCTTGAGAACGGGATGGCTTTGTATTGGGTAGCGTCGTGTGCAGATCTAGCGGCCTCATCTGCACGGACATTGCCATGTATACCATGACCTGGTATCCACTGATACACTATATTGTGCTGTTTCTCGATTGCTTTGTGATGAAGAAGTCTTATTTCAGTTTTACTGCATCTATGTGAGCCAGAAAATTCAGTTTTCTGACAAATGTGACACCTAAAAATGTTTGTTCTTGTATTATCATCATAGTCATATTGTTTAATGTAAGCACTGAGTCAGGCAATAGACCTCTTTTTAATGTAAACACAACAACAACAGTCTTTTGTGTGAACAATCGAAAACCATTTTTGTCAGCCCAATGTGTCAATTTATTTATGGTAATTTGAAGCTTCCTCTCTCAGGTTGATAGGTTAGAGGCACGAGAAGCGATTTGGAGATCATCTACATATAGAGAGTGAATTATTGTGTGGTATTATGGTCATCATGCGGATTAAGGTGTTTCATTAAAGGGAAGAAGGGACAGCCATGTCGTCGGTCTCATTTCGTTACACCGAGTACTAGCAGTGCGAGTGCCGCAGTGCCATCGTCATCTAGATAACGCTCCCAGAACTACGAGGATGCCGGGATCGTCTACGCCTTAAGGAGCTTCGCCCTAACAATAAACTTGCAGGTAGCTTGACCATCGCCTTTAGGAGTAAAGCGTGATAGCGTAATAAAGCCTCGTGCGTGATTGCCTTCAACCCTGCGCAAGGAAAGAAATGTTTATTTATTTAGTTTACTCAGAAAATACTGCAGGCTAAGGATAGCCCAGACAGGAGTGGGGTAGGTACAGTATGAGGATATGACCAAGCAAAGGAAAATATATAGGAGGAACAAACTAACAGGTAATTATACAACACATTATGGTACAAGATCTAAGTTACTTCAAAAGAATTTTCGGTACACCTTAACATGTTTCCAGATTAAAAAAATGTGATGTGGTAGTTCGTTCTATTCTGTTAATGTGCGAGGAAAGAAAGAGTATTTGAAATTGTTAGTTCGAGCAAAGATAGGAGTGAATTTTTATGAATGATATCGTCTAGTTGGACGCGAAGATAACGGAGGAAGAATATTTGATAGCTCAAGTACACTTTTTTTTTTGCTGGATAGATAGAAAAGAAGTTGTAGTCTTGCAATTTACCTGCGACATTCTAGAGCTTGAATTTTGTTATTATGCATTAGTTCAGTTGGGGAATCAGATCGGCGAAATCGACTGAAGATAAAGCGGACGGCTAACCTTTGGATTTTCTTTAGATTGTTAATATCTCTTTTAGTATGCGGATCCCACACCTCACATGCATATTCCAAACCAGACCTGATTATTGTATTATAAGCTACAAGTTTAGTACTGGGTGGAGAACTACTGAGTCTATATGTCTTAGCATGCCTAATTTCCTACGTGCAGATGAACAAATCTTTTCAAAGTGAGAAGACCAAGTTAGTTTGTTAGTGATTGTTACGCCAAGATATTTGTAACTTTCTGTTAGTAAAATTGGGGTCTCTTTTATACTGTACGGGTAAATAAACGGCTGTTTCCTGTTAGTGATGCGCATGCATGAACATAGTTTTTTCATTCCCCAGCGGTCACACCACGCAGATATGGCTTCGGCAGATTGGTGCAGCGTTATCTGATCATTTAAAGAGTTGATTGAACGGAATAACATACAATCATCGGCAAATAGGCGGATTTATACACCTTGCTTAGCACATGTTGTAATATATTTAATATAAATAAGAAAAAGCAAAGGCCCAAGGACACTTCCCTGGGGAACACCGGAGTTAACAGGGAGATGGTTAGAATAAACACCGTTTATGTCAGCAAACTGTGTACGTCAACTTAAATATGATTCAACCCATTTAACAATTGTAGAGGGAAAACCTACCAAATTATACTTGTAAATTAGTTTGGAGTGCGGTATTGAATCAAATGCCTTGCTGAAGTCAAGGAAAATTACATCGGTTTGGCCCGATTTATCTAGTACTGAGGAGAATGAATGGACACAAGAAATTAATTGGGTAGTTGTAGAAAGACCTTTATAGAAGCTGTGCTGGAATGGCGTTAGAACATTTCGCGCGTCTAAAAAATTTCATCATGTAATTTGAAATGATGTGCTCCAGCAGTTTACAACACCTGCTTGTAAGGGATATCGGCCTATAATTGGTTACGAGGAGATTATTTCTTTTTTTTTTTTTTGAAAATTGGTATTACTCGAGCGATGCGCCAATCTGCGGGTACAATGCCTTGTGATAAGGATAAGCGAAATATTTTAACAAGAAAGCGGTAAAGTGATTCAGCGTAACGACGCAAAAATACATTAGGTATGTTATCTGGACCACAAGAAGATTTTGTTTTAATGTTTAGAAGCATATGAAAGATACCGTCGAACGTTATGAAGTCGGGGTCGATTTCTGCGCAGTTTCCACTGGCAATGTCGAACACGCGTGGGTTAGAAAAAACAGAGTGAAAGTACCGGTTGAATTCTGTTGCAATTTTCGCCTCATCTCGAGTAATTTGATTGCCGAGCAAAATGCAGTTGGAATTTTTTTATTAGTCTTTATGTAGTGCCAAAACTTGGCGGGATCGCTTTTAAGGAGTCGCGGTAATTTTAATGAATAGAACGCGTGCTCAGTGCTAGACCGTATTTTTTCTGAAAGGGTTCCTTTTAATTTTTGAAACAAAGAACCCTGTGACTTTCGTTTTCTCATCCGCTTAATTTTCCGCGCTATATGAATAATTTCTCTTGTTATCCACGGATTTTTAGAGGATTGTTTTTTAAGTTTGTTCAGGATGAAATTTTCGATAAAATAGCAACAGACTGACCAGAAAGTACTCCAAAGGCAGTTGACATCAATACCAGTAAAGCGAGCAAAGGCTAAATCAAGGTAATCAAGAACTGATTCATCATTTGCTTTACTAAAATTTTTAAACACTCTTTTGTTTACAGGATTTTTTTCCGCTCGACTGACTACACTGCATGTGAAGAGAACTAGCTTTTGGTCAGACAGACCATCATCGATAGATACGTGTACATCAGAAAGGCATTTGCTCTGGAATACAAGGTCAAGAGCAGATGCTGTCTGTTCCTGTATGCGTGTTGGCATGCTCACTGCTTGGTTTAGATCACACGCCAACATCATATCAAATACAACCTGATCACTGGAACATGCGGAACTTAATTTGGACCAATTAATGTTCGGCAGACTAAAATCACCCGCAATTATAAGACGGCAATCGGAGTATTTGACAGTAAAGTTGTGGAGTTTGCTAAGAAAATCAGCATCAGAAGAAGGAGGGCGGTAAACGGCAATTAAAATAAAGGAATTTCCAAAGGTGTTACATTTCAGGCATACGCTTTCATGCTCTTCTATTTCTTCTAAGGGGGTAACAGTCACGTGGGTGCTACAAATGACAGCGACGCCTACTCCACGTGTATACACCTATCTCTTCTATATATTTTATAATTTTGAGGAACGATTTCGGCATCATCGATGCCTTCGTGAAGCCAAGTTTCCGTGACTACGGTGATGTGGGGACAGTATGTTAACAGTGTATTTTCGAGTTCAACTGTTTTATTAAGAATGCTTCGGGCGTTGATATTAATAAGGTGCAAGGTATTATTTAGCAGAGAAGTATTCGGTCATGAGTTTTTGTGGGCTGCAATGTAGCTACTAAATTAGGAGGAGGGATCGTTTGAACTTTCCCGCGCCTGTTAGTGCTGTCATCCCACATATACGTGTCGTCATCGATCCGCAGCTTATCAAGCAAGAGATACGGTTTCTTTCCGTTCGCTTTATCTATCTTGGCGCTGTCCCGTAACAGTTTACGCCTATGGAGCATGCAGTGAGAGTAATCATTTTGAATAAACACGTCGGTACCTTTAAGCTTCTTCGCGTTCTTTTGTATTTCTTGCTTTTCATTATAATCCTGGAGGTACAAAATTACGGGACGGTTTCAGTTTTTCTTCCAAGCCTATGTATGCGGCCAATTGAACTACATTTAACTTGAAGTTTTTTGCCAAACAGTTCATTCACTAATTCTTTAAGTCATCTTCCGTTTCATTTACCTTTTCTGCGAGGCCATAAATGACTAGATTGTAACGGCAGCTACGGTCTTCGATATCGACAAGCTTGGCTGACGTGTCAGCTATACGGAAGATTTTATTTGGTTTAAGTTTGAATCAACCTGATCAATTTTACTTGCTGATTGAGTCATTACTGTGACAAGGTTTTCAAGTGCAGACATATTGTCGGTTATTAATGCAAGCACACTCTTTTGGGATGTCTGTCCGTTCTTCAAATCACTTATATTTTTCAGGATGACGTCCTGTTGCTCCAAGATTTTGATGAGCATTTTGATTACCTCGGGAGCGGGATTTGTTTCGACGTCGCCACAAAGAATGAGCTTGCAGACATGGAAACAGTCATGCATTATGCATATGCAAGTGTGTGGGCATGGTACAACAAGAAGACACCTATTATTTGATCGTACCGAGCTACATTCGTTACTAACCTGGATAACGAAACGGACAGACATGGTCAGCGTTGCAGTTCGGTTCACTTCGCCATGCCCACCAAAGTGGAACCGTTACAGGCCGCCGTTTATACTCTTCGCCGACGATGACGTCACAGAGAATAACGCCACGGGGCGGTCAGCGAGAGGCAGACTGTACAACACGTGCGCGTAACATAGGCCGTTTCAAACTGTCCCAGAATGTCTACTGCTAAGTGTTTAGAAAAGTGTTCACCTTGGACGGCTGAAATTTTGTTTCAAAGAACAGCACCAAGAAAACTCTGGTATGCAAAAGGAAAGGATAAAATGTGTCAATAAAGTTTTCAGAAAAGATAAAAAATTATGATTATTTACACGTGAGTAAAGAGTTGTTGCTCCTGACCAACATTAGACACCTATGGTACTACTTCACATGGAATTATAGCAGTAGCCGACTTATAGCAGTAGGCGACTGCAATAAGGTGTAGATGCACGTTGCCCCGTCCAAGATTAAGACGCAAATTTACATCTAAATATCTGGCTTACACCTATAGGTGTAAGCTACTAGACTTTTGGTCAGTATCCCAGAGTATACTTTCTACTGACCAGAAATCAAATAGCTTTGAAAAAATATTTCAAAGCTAGAGCAGAGAACTTTCCTTCTCGTTTTGTATAAAAAAGTGATCTCTCCAGATTAATTATTTTAATTCAAGGGCAACAAGCCACGCTGACATTTTTTTCTAAAGATGAAGCTTCCTTTTCTAATGCCGGGCAGATCGGTGCGCCTGTTCTGGGAGTGACGTAGACCGGCTCATGACGATAATAATTTCTTTTTCCTCCACACCCCTCACGAAGAACATTGAATGTAACAGATCAGCATACTGTAAATCACTACTAACGTATCTTCCCATATCTGCTTACATTCCCGTATAAGCCCAGTATTGCTCGTGAGCACCAACACATTTCGCATCAAAATTTCTGCCATGTAACTTGCGGCCACGCCAATCAGCGTGCTCATAAATCTTCCTGGGTCCCAAACCACCCCTGGGTTCCGAGCGGTACACAATGAAGTGGTGGACGACCAGTTGCAAACGACTGCGGTCATTAAAACTTCTCTTCCTCCTCCTCCGTCCCCCGCTCGACAACGATCCGCCCCTCGCTTATACCCTAGCAGTTCGGCTGCCGCCCCCATCTGAGTAGAAATAAACGAGTTTTAACCATTCGAGGTTGTCTTTGCCTTTTCACTACTATTCCAGGAGTACGTGTATGGGACGACGACAACCCGGGACATAACACTTCTACAATGTCTTTTGAGCCATTTTAACAGGTGTCGCAGTAGCTTCCTGCCCCGGCGTAGTCGAATAAATTTACTTCCGTGTGTGGAGCATCCTTTACCACCTGTCAGACGCTGCAACAAAACACAACAAAAAAGTGACGCTTGTATCCCTCCGTATTTGTTCAAAACTAAATACGCTCGGTATATATAGTCTTTGTCTCTTAGCACACAAAGCACCATAGAAATGGCACAGCAGGGTGTGCTTGCGGAAAAAAAAATTATCTTTAGGGTTGTTACCCCAGTGCACCAGCGGGCATCAAGGGTTTTTATGGTGCACACTTTGTATAGGGTGGACAGCTTATCACCCACTCATTATGCAATTTCATTGTTTTGACGCCTGGTGTGATTTTAGGGTTCTGCCACCTATTATTACATACGCTAAGGAAACTTTCCCCTACATGACATTCTTATAGCGTTATTTTTTTTTTCAGACCCCTTTTGAGCACTGTCATGACTCTTAGGTTGAAAACATACTATAGCCACGCAGAAAGCCTGTTTCGGTCCTCACTCGGACCCGAAAGTTTTTATTGGTTATTTCATTTGCATCTTCCATGGACTACTGCAGATGACGATTTTTCGCTCACAAACAACGACACCGTCACCTATGCTCTCACCGTAATTTCTGCGAAACGAGCTATTTAACGGTGTCGCTTTCAAATTTTGGCAGATCACTCACCTTTGTGGAAATCGGTTTCTTCCGAAGCAGTTAGCGAGAAAGCCTATGCTAGATTATTTTGGCCTTGAGCCAAGAGGTTGATCGACGGGCTCGAGTATTTAGGATCTAAAAACATTGGTTGTATTCACATTGTGAGCTTACCTACGATGCACGCAACTCGTGCGGTGTACAACGGGGGTATATATGTATACAACGTCTGCGTTCAAAGGGTAACCTACGGCCAGACGTAACGTCAGCCCTCGACGTTAGTATTGATGAAGCGACGTGTACTTTACGGTGCGATGATGCAAAAGTCATGCATCACTTTCGTCGAACGCAGGCCTCTCGTGCCTAGAATCTCGAGTTTTGGGTGAAACGGGATAAAAAACAGGGCAGGAACACTCGGAACACTTCGGAAAGCACAAGTACGAGCGTAGTCGTTAACGAGCGAGTATGCTAGAACCCGACGCTATACAGGTAAGTCTCCTTAATAGTACCTCAACAGCATACCACATGGTTAAGGAAGCACAGCAAATTACCAGAGAACTTATGGTGCCTATCATGTAGTAAGTAGAGCGAATACTTCCGCCGGTTATATGATAAACTAACATAATAATTAAGTTGTCACGCTGTCTTCTGGGACTGCTTGGGTCGTGGCAGAAAGCTGTAGCTTTCTGGGGTGGTGTTGTATGGCACGTAGAAGGGTAATAGTGCGCGACGTGATGCACTGATGTCAGCAGTAGAGGTCATTGACTGTAGGCGTCGGTGCCACAGACCATAAGGTGTACCGGATAGCAGACCTGATAATGACAAGCAATTGAGCATCTTTCCGACGAAGTGCCATGACATTTTTGTACCATATGTAGGAACAACTGCATACTCACATGTTTGAGTATATACTCACAACCAAATTTAATGCAACATTTGTACCCATTTGGCCAATCAGGTTTACAACTAACCAGTTTTGCAGCTAACGAAAGTTAAATGGCCGCGTCATGGTATAGGTATGCGTGGGACCTACCTCAAAAAGTGACCGCAGCTCAAAACTTTCTCGTTGAACCACGGAGCAGTTCCACGAGCTCTTCGTTGTTTAGGCTTGACCTGTGTGATTGGGAAGACGCATAACAGAAGTCAACGGCAAGCAGGCACAACCTAATTGAAGCGTAAGCAGCATGAGCTAAGCCGTCACCGCGTAACGGCACTCACTTGAGGAGAGCTTGACATAGCTGCCGGAGTGGTAGGGCACAAACGCTTGACATATACGCTAGCAAGAGGTATATATAGCCTCCCCAGACAATGTGATGGGACGGGTTGCTGACGGCCGTTCTTCTGTAACATTACACACAGCTGCTCGCTCATCCTTAGTGCGCCGTTGTCGCGATTCACCGCTGGTTTTCTAAGAATCTTACAGTTTTATTAGAACTGATATATGTCAGTGCCTGCTTTTAATAGAAGACGCCTTTCTTCCTTCTTGTACGTGTCTGCATACGATCGCAAGAATACGTGAATGATTGGACGGTGGTCGCAGGCACGTGCGCTCTGTGGGTGGGGATGAGGGAAGGGTTCAGAACAAAATGTAGCCGGTGCCTGAAGACATTTCTTCGAACTAAGATTTAATGTTACGACTCAACGAACGATGTTTAGCGAATGGGGCCGAACACGCAAGGTACAGTGTCAATTTTTATGAAAGGGAACACGGCGACGCGTGGCCCGCGCGCTTCGGCGGCTGCTGGCAGCGCGTTCAAGCGGAAGCGAGAACAACCACGGTCTCTTTTCGCGTCATCTCGCGGCGAGCAAAACAACCATTCGTTGCTCATATGAAACGGCAAGATCGCAACCCCTCCCCTTTCGAAGCGATTACCGGCTCTCGCGTAATCGAAGCTTGAAGGGGGACGGGGTCGCGATCTTGCCGCTGGTTCCATATCAGCAACGAATAGTTGTTTTGCTCGTCGCGAGATGGCGCGAAAAGAGACTGTGGTTGCTCTTGCTTCCGCTTGAACGCGCTGCAAGCAGCCGCCGGAGCACGCAGGCCACGCGCTCCCATGTTCCCTTTCATAAAAATTGACGCTCTACATTTATCATGACCCGCCTCTTTTTCAGTTCTCCCAGGACTTCTACACTCGCCCAAACGAAAAATATCAAAGGGTATCCGCTCCGATCGGGACGCTCTCGCGATGAGTATATGCTAACTTGCATCTCTCACAAGGTGCTGTGAGTCATAACTTAAAAGTAATGATCAAGAGGCAGTTACATGCTTTCCAAGTCAAAGTGATCCGGGGTAATGAGCCGTTTAGTTACGTTAGCTCGTTTCTGTGACGTCACGACGGAGGACAACTTGCAGCATCGGCGGCTCTCCACAACTGTCCTGTCTGTCCATCCGTCCTTCTTTCTGTCTGTCCGTCCTTCTTTCTGTCTGTCCGTCCTTACGTCTACACTAGGGCCACCTGCTGAGTGAGCCATAAAACTAGGCGGTCACGTACCACAACAGCTAGAGAGACAATCATGTACAGACCCACGGGTGTAGGAGCTTCGCCCCTAAAATTCGTTGCAAGTATTCGCTATCCCACGTCTGTATTTCTTCGTCCCTGTCTGTTTATTTAAACGATCAATTGTACTTAAGCATGGTGTACATGGCAACAAATAAAACCTTTGTGATGCAGCTGTGCCCCCTTCTCTTCATCCGCACGTGACGTCATTTCCAGCTCGCAAAGCGACTGACCACCATATTTGAGAACATCGAGTCGGGCAGGTGTTCCCTGGTCGGGCTGCGCGTGCAGCCGGTGTAGATTACCGATACGTCGAAGTTTGTCGGCGTGGTTTGACTCACTCTGAGCTACATAGGGAAAGAAAACGTACACGCGTTTTGCCCATCATGTACGTTGAAGAGCTCGTGGAGGTGACTCGGGTACGTCATCGAGCTAAAGACAAACAATGCATTCGTAAATATGTACTTTGTACCGAACGTGGATCTGCTGCCTGCCATGACACACGGCGATATATGGTGAATTATTTGGTGTATTCAACAAGTCAAGTCATATTGCAACAAATGAAGGCTTACAAGTCGCCGAGCGGCCACAACTACACTAATAGCACATGCAAGGAAAAAAAGCTTAGCTGCAAACTAAGCAGCTTAACTATCACAGCGTGTCGTTCTAAGTGGAGTATAGTTAACAACGCTCTTTCGAAGTAATTTCGTCTTTTTCCAAACCGTAGTACTCCGCACACATGGGCACCGACAAGAATTTGCCTTGAAGGGTGCGAAATTGTGTTGCATCGCGAGGGGGGAGGAGAGTGCTGGTGTTTGGAAGGCGCAATTAAATGCCCTTTGCACCCTGCTCCAGGCTCCATGGACGGCGTTCCCGCTACGACGTAGTCCAGCTTGCTCTTTCGTTCTTTTGCTGCGGTGAAAACGCGCAGATGCTGCGGCAGTAGTCCGGTCATAATGGACGCATGGCTCAGCTGGCAGTGGGCTCGATGCGCAGTCGGGGATCGCGTCGTTCACTATAATTTACGGGTTTTTCTCTGAAAGAGAACACGTTCACATATATATGTTGCACCGTTATGCCACCTAACTTTATATTCAAAGGGAAAAGCTAGTCTCTACATCACTGTGAATCATTCTGGAGAAGCAACGTAATCATATGTCAGTAAACGTGCTGAACCTGTGCGTTATCTCGAAAATACCTTCTTTGTCCGTGATGTGAAGACTGCAGACACGAATACGTGTTTCTCCTTTTAGATGAGAAGCATCCTAAGGTCGAACCCGGCCCCCGGTGTGCGGCGTGACCACCCTTAATTGCGCATGCGCCACCAGTGTAAGCGCTGTACCACCCGCTGCTTAGCGCCTACACATGGTTCATTTTAGCGGTAGATGGTGCAAGATTTTTTGTTTTTGTTTTTTCATGTCTTCTCCAATTAATGCGCGAGCCGGTCGCGAGCACGCTGCTACAAAGCTTTTTGGACATCCTTGTTCGCGCGCACTGATTTGTTGTAATCGCGGGCAAACTAAAAAATTTTAACGCGTGACTGTGCCTTGCCTTTTGAAGCAGAAGTTCTGCTTTTTTTTATGCAACCGAAAATAGCCGAAAAACACAACTCGCCACTGCAAAGCTCCCAACTATAGAATTACAAGCGTTCCTAAATATCGGGGCATTCGGTCCTCTCGTTTCCGGATGTGACGTCCGTGCAACCCATGTAAAATACACTATACATGGATATATGCTTTACCCTACCCTCCTCCTTTGCCTCATCACCCCCGCTTCGTTTCCAGTCCTTCACTCTTATTCGCGGCTATGCTATAATTTACTGTCCCCATCACCATCGTGCACTCCTCACCCTGACTTCTCTTTCCTGCCCCCTTTCGATACTGTACTATACAGGACTATGCGATGGTTTACCCTCTCCCTTCCTCTACTCCTGAACCTCACACAACTTTTATGCCCCATTGCTATATACATAATATTCATGGCTATTGTATCACATGTCAAGCAACACAATTAATATGACAGTCACATGAGACGACAGCACGTGCCCCTAAAGTGCTCCAGACTTCAAAGGTGAGGTGCCGCAGAATCCACACACGTTTTACCACAGCCAACCTTAGCGGCCAGGCCGATTCACCACCGATGGTGTTTGCACAAATAATTGTTGACACATTTTAATATGTATGTGGCTGTGGCATGCACGCCACCATAGGGCAGTGTCATATCGAGTAACTATTCTTAAAGGGACACTAAAGTCAAATAACAATTTACGTCAAAGTGAAATCTCAATGTATGACAACATCCCAAGCTAAAATATTATCAACAACAGTGCTCTACTTACAGAGAAAGTAAGGTGAATGCACAAGAACACAAGCGCTGCAGTAGGAAATTTCAAAAATGATCCCAATGACATCAGACAGGCCGCCTACAATTAACCACTAATAATCGATCTAACTGCACTAAATAAAGAACTTTCCTTGCATCAAGAGACACATTAAAATGCTGCTTGTTCATTTCTGTTTGATTCATAAAAAAAAGAACTGCAGTACGCTACTATAATGAATGGCACGAGTGGTTCAAAAATTCAATTTTCACATGATTACATGAGACAGGTGGTACCATCTAGCGGGGCGGCGTTCAAACAAAAGCGTTTGCAATCTCGAAGCCAATGGCGGGAAATTGATCAAGGGCTGTTGTTGCTGCTGGGGATCTTGCGCCTTTCAGTCTGCTGCTATTAGCGCAGTAAAGGCGGACAACATTATGCATGGCAAGAGTGACGCGAGACGGTCCGGTTGGTCCGCTTCTTGAGGCGGGTAATTTGAAGTGCACTAACTCGATATGGAGCACTAAAACGTGATTTTATTTCCAAATAGGCTCTTCCTCGCCACAAAATTAAGTAACACTACGAGGCTTCTGGATCGCCATTTCAACAATCAACGTCGACTTAATAGTTGGCTTTAGTGTTCCTTTAAATATCCCACCAAAAAAGCAGTGATGTGTTTCTGTCTGAAGTATATGAGTTTTAAATATTACAGATAAAAATACTCTGCAAATATAATATGAACTCAAGGTATGAGTGCCTCTTACCAAATGTTAACTATAAACAATCTATAACTACAGAAATTCTGGGAATGTAAAGATGATGCATGAAGACAGCAACAGCTTGAAAAGCAATAGATTTTTTCATTTGGAACATAAATATGTACACATACATACATCAAAGAGTCATCACACACACAATGATGATCAAATAAAGCCAGCATCGATCAAGGTAGCTCGCAGATGAAAGAGCTGTCCATTCCGCCACACGTTTGGCACTTCAGTACAAACCATACAAGACGCAGCATACCACCCATGACATCAGCACACACACACAAAAAAAGACTGAAACGTGAGAAAGTACAAAACATTAACAGTGCCAACGATGTATAATTTGAATGTTAGTATAGTCACAACCATCTTCAGTCCAGTCTACACTCATACGTACATACTTCTTTGTGTGACACTTCAAGCTTTCAGAGAACTATTACTAAACTTCTCAGCAGAAAAACTTCCGACAACTAACACAAGAGACGCGGACGAGGGCGTGTTAGTTAGTTGTCATGTTAGTTGTCGGAGGTTTTTGTGCTGAGAAGTTTAATAATAGATTACCAACTAGCCCAATCCCACACTTCACTTTAGAGAACACCCAGCATTTCCTGTGAAAATAAACAAACGAAAAAATCCTGACGATTTCTATTTTTTTTTTGCTATTATAACTTGTGTATTTTTGAAAGCCAAAGTAAACACCGAGCTGCCTTTTAAAGACTTGCAAAACAAAGCACGAGCATCCACACATGCATACACAAAGTAACCAGACACTTACAACAGCTTAAAAGTCGCAGTTACAACAATATTAACACACTGCTAACCTGAAATGCTTACTAAACCTATGCAAAGAATGAAGGTACACTAGCATTAAAGACGTTGCAAGTCCTAATAAATAGCGCGTCAAACACACATACTGCCTAAAATAGTTGACCTACGGCATCAGCCATGAACGCGGTAAAAACATAAGGCAGAATGGCTCGTACAACAGGCACGAAAAATGAGAAGAAAGCTCTAATTAGACAAGATTTTACAAATACAGTGATAGTGCTTTAGATTAATAAATAATCAAAATGTGAACTATACGACTAAGTGGCAAGATGCAGTTTTCTGCCAGCGTAAGTAAAGTCAATTAGAAAATGCCAAACTTGAAACAATGAACATCACTGCCAACTCATAAAAAGAAGTGGTTGCAACGAAAAAAAAGCAATACTTTCACAGAGTTTCAAGAAAGCTAAAGTAATAGAGTAAAAGATGTCAAAACATTGACGAAAGAAGGTCCAGTAGAAACGAACAGTGGTTAACAAAACCACTTATTTACTTGTCTGGGAATGTGACAAACCAAAGGAAAATACAGTCGAAATAATATGGTGCTAAACAAAGTAATAAATAGTAATAACTGAAAGGAATAACAGTTGAACCTCATTACAATGAAGTCATGTGAAAAATCCCTTATTTTTTCCTGACATCCGTCATAGGCATATAATGCACGATGTGCAGTATTCATTACATGTTGATCTTAACAAAAAGAATTCATATTTGCTTTGTTACATCCAAGAATTCATCATATTCATGTCCGACATACTGAAGTTAAGCCGCAGTTGCTGATTACATCATTGGGAAGGCTCTGCTATGCAAATAAATGATAATCAAAACGACATCTGTAGTACGCAAATTTTTGTGTAGCTTATGGTACAAAATGCAGACACAAAAAAATGAAAGAAGCATATGTGAATAAATTTACTCACTAGCTCATTAAAAGCTATCTTACTGTGACAGCATGAGTTTTAAAAAAACTTGTACCAACACTGTGCATTTTCAAGTAAAAAGCTCAGAAAATTCAGCAAAAACTGTGACCTCTTGTATGAAATGATGTGGTGGCAAAATGAAGCCAATGCATCCACGAACACTTATTGGCAAAAATGAGTACCATTTGAACCACAGTGTAATAAAAAACACATTACAAGCACAATTAGGTAAATAGAAAGCCAACAGGTATGGCTGGGATGCCTGACATGTCTGTTGAAGAAATGAAACGTGATCAATATGAACCTCACATTGCGAAAATGCAAAAAATTCTGCTTTTAGCATGTCTTGTAACTTCTCTTGAACACCAAAACAGCCACAAATCAGCATTTTTTAAAGCAATGAGACAAATGAAGCAGATATTTGAACCCGATTTCGTTTTACTAGTAAAGCGGATGAAATGTTAATGACACAAGCACGTCTTCCTAAAAGAAGCACTAAGGCAGTACGTTATCACACGACCTGAGTTGGATACATAATTTAGTTGATGATGAACTGAATAATTGAATAAGCTTCTGCTCTTCTGCACGAAAACCAACAGCTTGATTCGGTTCCCCCTGATCAGTTGCAGTCAAGCTAATTTTTTTTTTTTTTTGCTTGCCCAAACTTTCATGAGCTCATTAAAAAGCACCAGAAGCATATAGATAGAATCAGCGAGTGATGGTCGAGCAGTGGCTGAGTGGATAGTTAAGCTAAAACTCGACAGTGAAAGAGGTGCCCTTTCAAATGGTGCTCCCATTCAGTGCTGTTTGACATAACCAAGCGCTTCACACACAAGACCTACGACCTTCACTTGACAGCTGAGATGAGAAAAAATGAATATACCTTAAACGGGCCCAGCAACACTTTTCCAAGTAATAATCGAATGACTTCATTTAGAGAATTCATTGCTGTGCAAATTGTATGCCGCAGAAATTTTTAAACTTCGTCAAGGAAAAGTGGAGTAAAAGGAGTTCGTCAAAGGCTCCCAAATGCTTTCTCTGTCCTTTCGTACCAACCAGTACATTAAAAGCTATGCAGGGAAGGTGACGACAAGGGGCAAGAAAATGCATCCCTTCGTCAGCGAGCATCGTGATCTTGAGCATTTTCTATTCTTTTTTTCTTTGAAAACGCAGCTTACTTTCACTGTGAATGAGAGTTTGCAAAGGGGATTGTGGTGGCGTCCCGCGGTGGCTACGGTAACTTTGCAGTTCACAGTGTTGAATTCGGCAAATGGTCACAGACCTTAGGTTTGTGGCATGATTTGCTGAGCGCAATGGGAAGCCTTTCCTGCTGAGTTTGAGACTTGTAAATCTGAGGCTACATGTCATGCTACAACGTTTGGCTTGCTTGTTCTTAAGAGCCTCAACTACCAATCGGCAGTGTTTTCTGACCATGCTGAAGAAGTGTTGCAGGGCCCCTTTAAAATTTTAGTACTATGCTTTTTGTTCATAATGGTCACTTACAGTGACAAACTTGCAACAAAGGAAGCCAAAATGTTTTTTTTGTGTCTTGCTACGGTGTACTACAGCACATGGTGATTCAGTGTACAAATCGCAAAAGCAAATGAAAACCAGTAACAGTGAGTTCGAAAGGTTCTTGAAACCTCCATATGTTCCTAGTCCAGCATGATTGTTTCAAGCTATTCTAGTAGTTTTATTTTTGTTGCACTGAAATAGTTTTTGTTTGCTGCATGAAGCAGTGGCTTTGTTTTTTGATTTAGCCAGCTCAGCTACCTGTGGCAGGACATGCAAATGAAACAATAAGCTAACTATCGATGAATAGTTGTCTTATCGCTTCTTTTATCCAGTTGTCCAATCGTCCAGGTTGTTTCACTGCTATGAGCATAGATTAGAGTGTAGAAAAGAAAAAAAAAACTGAGACAAGATTGCCATAATGTAAATAAATGGAGTGTTTCATATAGAGCACCTAAATCTGTGCCACCTTGCACTGACTGTACACACCCTTGTGACTGAATAAAGTGTGTATTTCATTTTTTTTTTCTACCGATCAAGCCAGTACATTCTAAATGTTTGAAAGCAGTAGGTCCTTACATATACTATGACAACTATGAGCTTTCTTAACAGTTCAGTCACAATAACAAAATCGATGGTGACGTACTTATAACTTGATATCTGTACGAAAGGTGTTCGCAAAACCCCCCTTCATCACTCCGTTCCACTCATTTATTGTACCACATATAATATGCATGGTGCGCAGCCCTTGCAGGGTTGTCTTATTACTGCCAGGCACAACTACTCTTTTAAATAAAAAATCTTTATAGAAATAATGAAATTAGTGTGCATTGAATGCTATATCCTTGTCTTTGAATTGCATGGACAGCTTACTGGGCAATGTTTCCCCTCGTTTCCACTGACCTTACTACTGTGATGTAGTATAGATGACAACATCCCAATTAGATAGGGGACGCTGATGAGTGAACATCATTAATAGTCAGGAAACCATGTTAAGGAAGTGTTGTATTATGGTGATGCTGCACAGCAATCGCTTCACAAACTGAGCTACCTAAAGGACTTCACGAGAACTTGTGCTGAACCACATATAGCAATGGCTAACTTTTGTGAACAAAAATTAAAGTAATGCAAAAAGTATTACACCTTAGATGCTAACAGGCAACGCATGAGATTAGTCGGGTTTATCTCTCCATATAAATACTTGAAAACCATATAAATACTTGAACACAGTTGGTGCAAGCTAAGCCACCAACTAGCCCAAATGCAAGTTCTTCTAGACTGAAAGCAACCTTCCTGTAATGAGACTCGCAATTATTGTAAGCGACTGAAAATAAGCAAGAAACTGTTGCCCTGCACATTTAACAGGGTGAATTTTTCCTGCAGAAAGGCCAGCTTTCGAAGTTTATCGTCTGTAATTTATTCTAAAATTTCCATGTGCAATGAGGCCACAAAAGAGCTGAGTTCATAAAAATATGCAAGCTATTTACACAATTTTGTCTTGAAGGATGACAGGCTACCCTTAGCCATAAATGAAAGTAATGATTTCAACATATATGTGAAAAAAAAAAGCTGCTGGATAGCAGCACAATGAAGAAGTATGTTATAATTTAGCCACTTAAAGGTTAACCTGTGCTTGCGATATGCTAGAAATGCCAACATCAAAAATCAACCCACCTCTACCTTTAGAATTTACAAATAATAAAAGTGCAGCTTTGAAAAATGCAAGACGTAACCTCCTTTCGTTTTGAGCTAGAGAGAAACACTGAATGCAGTTAAATTGAATGAACACAAGGTTGGTCTAATTTAGATAAACATTAACCGCTCTCGGTAGTTGAAGTCCCGCATTTAAATGGGTTGTGAACCATTTTTCGAGTTTGGTGAGGAAACAAATCCTTCAGAAAGCTGTCACTGCAACGAACAGCTCAACCAAATAGCGCAGTTGTGCATACAAGGAGAGTTCAGAGGCGGAGCGCAAATTTGCCATTTTCTCAAGCATGCTGGCTTCATACAAAGGTCTGTTCTGACTCTCATCGGTGGGTGGGACACCTGAAGTTTGACATCGAACAACGCATATCATGCAGTTGAACAAAAGCTAACATAACTCAAGAGTGTTGTTTTTATCAGTGATGCTTTTTGCCACAGAGTGCCACAAAACGCCTGAGCTTGGCTTCATGTAATATGCTAACATTACACAGTGACCACAATCATGTGCGGAATTGCAGCGGAAAAGAGTGGTTGCGTTTCATTTCGTGCGCTTAAGGTCACAATGTGCACTGAGGTAACCTCTTTCCCACTGTGTAGCTTCCTGAATAGCTTACAGTGTGCTCGTCAAGTCAAGAAAAAAGAGCAAGTGGTTAAAGCGTGTGATAAATATTGCCCATTCTCGATGGGTTCGAGAAATTCTTGCGGGAAACGATTCGTTAGACAACGAACTCTCAATACTCTCATTCGATGATTACATTAAAAAAATGGTTCAAAGCCCCTTGAAAAGTGAAAGTTTAGCGTGTGACAAGCACAACAGTTTAAAAATCGCTCAAGCAGAATGACATGGCGTGCCGAGGGCTCCCTGCCAAAACCAAAAGTTGCAGAAAGCCACAGCAATGACACCAAATGTGTTTCAGGTAAATGAACCTGTAAAGATGGTGCTAATCTATGTAGACAAAACACAAGCTGTACGAATATGGCTCTAAATTTTCATTCTCAATGTGCTTCAATTAGAAACAAAAAGAAAATTAAAAAAAATCACACAGTGTGCTACTTATTCGGCTACTGGTAAAGAAGCACACCAATGTCATGATCAAGACCTACAACTTTTGTCAGTCTCCAGTCTATCCAGGTGAAAACTAGCCGCACATACAGACTATAGGGAGGTCATTCAACCTGGAAGAGTTCACAGCCTGTGAAAGGCATCACTGCTTCTTCTTCCCACACACAAGTGTATTCCTGAAGTTGCTCCACATCCGAAGGGAATATCAAAGAAGAAGAAGAGGAGCGGGTCGCATTCACGCAAAACCATCTCTCTTTAGACACGTGTCAGTTCCATTGCCACGTAAGTCTCAAACACGTGTCTTTGACAAGTGTCCACACCTAAACTTTGACCCCTGGGTCATACCAGGGCGAGAGAGTACGTCACACCACGTGCCGCTGATTTCACGGGCGCGCACGACTTGCACGCACGCCAAGCCACGTTGAAAACGATTCACGTTTTACAGACAAGTGACAAGTTCAGAAGATGTCTCAACCACGCTGCATCACAGGCACGACAACTCGAATCGCGATAATCCCTTTGCACCACTGTTGCACAAGGCTCTCCTTTTTTTTTCTTCTCTGTTTATATTTACCACTCAGGCACTAGCAGCAGGCAGGCAGTGCAGCCGCCAAGTAAAAGAAGATGTGTACGATCAGGAACGAACGTCAGACGCTGCTGCTCAGGCACTTCTTGAGCAATAGGGCGATGACCAGGAGCCATAGAGGCACACCACACAGCACGCGGTGTGCCGAGCTGGTGTGCGGCGTCACTGGGTGCTTGGGCACAGTGCCGGACGTTGGCAGCGATCCAGTGAAGAAAATGTCGGGGGTCGTCGAGGTCGGTGCCGGTTCATACTCATCGTCACCGCTTCCACTCCCACTTCCACTGCCCATGTCATCAAGGTCGGCTGAAAAGAATAAAGAAGCAAGTTGGCTCAAGCATGGAAAACTGGCTGTGTCGCCGTAGACATTTTGAAAGCATTACCAGCAGGACTATTTTTGAAGTTGATTGGAGAAAATTTTTACTAGTACTACAGATTCTCTTCAGTAGTGTCTTTACTACACTGCAATATATCGCTTCTTTTGTTATCTCACGGTAGCAAACAGGCTTTGTTATTAACCCAAGGTAAAAAAATAGTTATACCTAAGTGAAACACAAGTGTACATAATTTCACAGGCAAGCTAGTGTATAATTGCAGTCATTTTGTAAAATGAGAAGAGGATGCTGTAGAAAATAATGATGAGGCAAGATCTGTTCATACAGGGAAATATTTGTGATGCTGCCATTACTCATCACACAATTATCATTGTAATATTGAAGGTTCCATGGTGTCAGCTCTTGGATTCCTGAAAAGTATATCAAGAATGTTTTCCTGACCAAGCTATCATCTAGTATGATCTTCATTTTTTGTTACAGGCAAAGTTTATAGAACTGTTTCAAAACTCTTAACAATTATTTGTGAGAAACTAAATATTCCTGGGAATGCATACATCTTTGAACCTGCCGCTGATGCTGTGCTGCCAAGCTGGAAGGCGTGGCAATAATGGTGTGTGCTCTTGTGTGATGCAAGAGTCAAAAAAAGAACAAAGTGTGTTGTGAAATGGAGTGATGTAAGGGACGACATAACCCCTTCACACATCAACTTTGAAGGTGTGTCACGTGCTGCATGTTTTTCCAAATGGCTTGAAATGCAGCGGGCACATTCGTGCAGCCTTCCCGAGTGGACAACCGGCAATCATTTCAATTCTCTGGGATGGGTATATGTACAGATGATCACTTTGCTGGAGAAACTACACCATGTTTGGTGATAATTCAATGCACCCCATTCTAGGACTGACACTAATTGATTGATTGATTTGTGGGGTTTAACGTCCCAAAACCACCATATGATTATGAGAGACGCCGTAGTGGAGGGCTCCGGAAATTTTGACCACCTGGGGTTCTTTAACGTGCACCCAAATCTGAGCACACGGACCTCGACATTTCCGCCTCCATCGGAAATGCAGCCGCCGCAGCCGGGATTTGAACCCGCGACCTGCGGGTCAGCAGCCGAGTACCTTAGCCACTAGACCACCGCGGCGTGGCAGGACTGACACTAAGAGTACTTTTTTTCTCTGCTCGAAATAAATACAGCTGGAAACCAAACTCCGCACATAATTTGGACCTGATACTTCATTATTTTTATGCAAGAATTCAAGCTGACTGGGAATGTAACACTGAATGCCTTCAAAGCACGCCACACAAATTTGACGCATTTGCAGAAAGTGGATCATAATTCGCACCTGAAGGGGATAATATGTGGCAAAGTGCAAGTGTAATGTGGCTATATAGAGGTTGTATAACAATCTCTATAAGATGCATAATTACAGTTGATAAAGAAATGACAATGATACTGCACAACTAATTCGAACTAATCAATAATTTATATCATGATAGTTATGAATAACATTCCCTGTACTACCCTTGATAATAATCTCAAACTTCATAATAACAAAGTTGCAACTTAGAAGAAAAAAAGTTCATTATATCCAAAAATTATATCCAAAGGTTGTTCCTAACACTATATATTGTAAGACTATTCTTCATTTACTTTGCTATAACCAGTATTTCGTTATATCCATGTTTGTTATATCGAGGTCTGAGTGTATAGTCTTTCAGTTCTCCTTAATATTGGGTCTAGCAAAGAAAAAAGAACCCTTAGAATTCCCCTTCTTTCCTTCACTCATGAAACTGCACGGCATGTGATAAAGCAACTGTATTTATAGAAAAGACAATGATGCAAGGACCTTAGCATGCAGCTCCAAGGTTCTTAAACTTTACAGCAAATTATTATACAATGAGAGCATACTAAAGTAGCTATTCTAGAACTGCCTAATACACACACTCCTTGATGCCAGTTTAAAAAAAAAAAAATTGGAACAAAACAAAAATGCAGGACTAGCAACACTTTTGTTCTAATCTTGTCTACAGTTGTTTTGTGCTACTCTATTGTCTTTTTCGACACATGAAATAACTGAATTAACAAAAATCTTGTTAGCCATCTTTGTCAAGCAGAAGCTGTGCTTAGCACACTTTATTCATGAATATAGTCGCCGACCGCTTATTCAGACACTGAAAATTCTGATGTACTCATATACTCTGTCATATTTGTGACGAAGAAAATGTCAGAAAGAAAATCTTCTACTCATCCTATTGATGTAAAGTGCAACAACGAGTGATAGTTTGGATGCCCTACAGCACACAGTTTCATTTTTTGGACTCCAGCAGCCTTACCAGGTGCGATGTTGAACTCCTTGACAAGCTGACTGAGCAGTGTTTTACATTTTGCTGAGTTGCCAGCACTGCATAGGTGCAGTGGCTATGGCTGGGTAGCTGGTGTCCAAGTTCAAGGAGCCCCGATGACGACCTTCAAACAGCGATTGCCGATTTCGAAGACTATGTTTTTGTTGGCTGCACATAACGGTGGCTTTGTTCTGGATTTAGCCAGCTCAGCTACCAAACCATTGACTGGCAACTACAACCAAGCTGATCCCCCTGAGCTAGGAAGCCAATGCTCAGCATTTGCGTTGTCAGCTCTCTTGTGGTGAACTAAGTGCTCCACGACGCAGCAGCTGGCGCTGCTAGCGTGTTGCAGACCCACGTTCTTTCCCATCCCTCTGCACCACCAAGAAAGGCCCAAAGAGGAAGAGAAGGGAGTAACCGGTCCTCGAGTATACCGAGTTGAATAAACAATAAAGTTAGTTGGTATCGAGACTCTCAGTAACACGCTTCGTCTCTGTGTGTCCCTCGCGCATACCAACAATTGGTGACCCGTAGTGCAGAACATGGAACAACACGACACCTTCGGCAGCCTGACAATGGTTGTATTAGACATGAAGCTTCCTCCCTTTTAGAACAGCGACCCGAAACTTTGGATTCGTCCAGGCGGAAGCTCAGTTTGCCGCACGAGGTATTCCCGCCGGCACCACCAAATATCACCACGTGGTCCAACATTCCACCTGCCACAACGAGTGAGGTGCGCGACATTCTGCTTGTCCCACCAGCAGAAGATGCGTATCGAGTGCTCAAAGAGGTCCTGATTTTCTGTCTCACCCCTTCGGAGCCGGAGCGCCTACAGCAGCTGCTACGTGAGGCTAAACTAAGCAACCGCCGCCCAAGCCAACTATTGCGCCAAATGCAGCAACTAGAGGGAAGCACAACAATCCTCAACAATCGCCTGGTGCAGGAGTTTTCATTCCAAAGATAGCCCGCGATATCGCATATAGGCGTCACGGCCTACGGAGAGATGGACGTCCTAAAGATCGCTGAACACACTAGCAGACCGACTCATGGCCGTCAACCCGCCAACAGTTACCACAGCGCTTGCCGAAGCCTCACCGTCTTCCACCCTGCTACAGATTCAGGCAGAGATTTCTCGCCTCATTAACACTGTCGCGGCACTACAATCGGCACTGAGAGAAAAAGGAGAGAGGAACTTGTCCCAGAGTCAATTGAGTTGAACGAACAATTAGGTTAGTTGGTATGGAGACTCCCACGTACTAACTCTGATCATCATCAATCAACTCTTTTGAACTAGGCTTAATGTACTGCTATGCTTGAATCCTGCTCCTCTAGTGTGTGCTGCTGGGTACACTAGGCCTGATCTGCTGCTACACGATCATGAACAGTCATGACATGATATGAAATGGCTGCGACGTCAATCCTGCCATTGAGATCAACAAAAAAAATGTAATAACTGTCAGACTCGCGACGACAAAGAAAGCGGCTGCCGTATTCAGACGATTGTAAGTTTACCCCCCTAAAATTGCTCGGCGGGGGGGGGGGGACTCTACTTTTGATTTTTTTTGTAAGTCGACACCCCAAATTCAGATATTGAATTTAGATAAAATGAGTCGACCTACATTAATGCAAGTATAGTGTCATCTGTCACATGTGAAGTTGCAAAACTCATTAAGTGCTGTCTGGCTCTGTGTCAAGTAGGTGAACTATAATATTGCCCATCAGATTCTTAAGACACAGGAAGTGAACAGAGGATTGAACGCGGTTATACTGGCTACACCATAGTGACGGACCCAAATCCCAGGGCATGCCCTAAAAACGGTTTTGTCAGTGAGTAGTGATCAGCTATGAGTAGTTGACTGGGCAACGAGATGAGAGCTCTCAAACATGTGGCTTGCGTACGTTTTACTAGTGGCCTAAGCCTGCATATGACTGTCTTCATTCTATATTTTTGCAAAAATTATTAAACAGTTTTTTGTGAGCTACACTTACATGACCAGTCTCAAGCATTCTCTTTGTGAGGCATTTCATGTGGTAACTGTCAGTTGAAATATAACTCTGGGACAAAACACATTTCGAGGTCGGCATCCAGGTTTTAACCAATGTAGAGATCAGTAACAATATGCTTTTCCAATCCTGATGTCAAATTTCCTTCAGAAATGGCCCGTGTATCGGATATCAGAAGGGCCTTTATTCAAACGGCAAAGTCAGTGGACATTTTGTTCACACTTTGCACCAACACACCTGCTCCAATCTTCTTCTTCACTGTCTGAGCCATTGTGGGACTATATTTTTTGACTGCTACCTGCTAGATGAGGCAACTTTGAGACACCTTATCTAGATAACCATAGCGAAAGGTAACAGTACTATGTCATTGCAAAATCCAAGCATGGGGTGTGCTCATTAGTGTTAACGTAGACAACAAAGCATTGTTTCACTTGTGAATTGTGAGGTGGGAAGGCTCAATCCAGTTACACGCAGACACTAACCGGTGTCTTGCCACTGGACATCGTGCCCTCCGTAAGCCAGGTTCAACTTGTTGGTGATGATTTTGAGAGTGAGTATCAGCTGGTTGATGACCACATTGCTGCTCGTGTACTCGGTGCTGCCACCCCTGTGGCCGTTGTGCGTCTGCGGATGAAACTGCTGGTGTGGGCCTCTGGTCTTGCCTCCCACAATTGTGCGGTTTCCCCCTTCGGACCTGGACAAAGGATCAGAATGTATAAGTTATAGCACCCGACATGTACTAAACGCACAAATGCATGTGATTGTAGAACTCCAGATTCCAAAATCAACTCCACATTTCAGGACTTGCAACTCCCATCAAATATTATTGGGCTTTCATATCTATGTAACTATTGGAAAGTCGCTTCAGAAACAAAAGGCAAGTGTGACATCACCATGTTTACAAACTATTAGCAGTCTTGTTTACTTTAGCACTAGCACAGCAGAACTGCTCCATCAAGGTTGTGAGTTTGATGCCAAATTTTTTTCTCCTCATTTGCATCTTCTTTTCGTCTACGACTTTTACACTCCAAATGAAAGCTATAGTAGACTCGCAATAATTCAAACTCTCATAATTCAAACTTTCAATTTTTTTAAACAAAATTCAATTTTTTGGTTGGCCCTCTATTTTTTCAATATATTTAAAAGCCTCTTAATTCAAACTCCATCATTCAGTTAATTCATACTTCTTACAGCTCCATACCAAAATATATCTGCTGATTTGCCACTACTGTTTAAAATTTCCGTGCCTATATAATCCTAACAGTCTAAAATAAGCACCTCAGGCCTTCAAGAAAAAAAGGTTTCGCTAGTAAAGAAATTTTCGAAACAAAGCACACACATGGTACACCTTGATGCTTTTCAACAGGTATAGAGAGCTTTGTGCTGAAGGCACATACCAATAGCATAGAAGCAGTTGGCAATTCAGGATTTCTTTAAAAGTCTGATCAGTAGGAAATAGCCAATAAACTTGTCAACCTTACACCTCTGCTTTCTTTTCATTGCGTGCAGCTCAGATCTAAAAATACTTAAAAAATTTTTAAATGTGATAAAATCAATGCCTAATCATAATGTGTGGTGTCACCTCAGCCAGAGTCATCTATCTGAAAACTTCTGATAATTCAAACTTCTAGACAATTCAAACAAAATTCAGAGGTCCCTTCAAGTTTGAATTATAGAGTTGAGTTACAAATAAATTTCCCCTATCTTTCCTTGGATTCATTATCTATTCACTTCAAACGCTGTCAAATGAAAACCGGCATGAAGTAGAATAATAAAAAAAATTTTAGAAATTGAATGCAATTAATGTTTCAGCTGGGGAAGCTTTGCTCAAGAGACAAAAGTCTTTTGAACATGCAATCCAAGATTGTGAGCACAAGCCAATGGATGCCATATATCACTTAAGTCAAGAAACAAATGCAGGTCACAAGGGAAAAGTGCACTAATTATTATTTATTTAAAAAAAAACATGGGGTATAAAAGTTGTATTGCCTTTTTTCATTAATTTCCTTATTCCTCATTTATTATTCAGTCATCCCATGCAGCTTGTTTATTATCCTTTTTTTTTCTCCATGCCTGCCCATTCATGCTGTTTTCGTGGAAGCAGCACTCAAACTTGCACAAAGTGCAGAGAACTTTTAGTTTCGACAAACTGTCTATTGATGCAGTGGTGTAGTATTATACCAAGCTGACTGAAAAAAAATCCTGCCAGCGCTCACTTTGCTCGATTCAGTCCGTCCCAACACTCTTCCTCAGGAGGTGGCGATTGTGCCGATGGCTGGCGGCACATGCGGTCGGGCAGCTGGGACCACATGGAGCGGGTGGCGCGAATCTGCTTCTTGATGCCCTGTACCAGCCGGTCCATGCTGGTCCCCGCTGCAGTGGTCGGCCTCATAGAGGGCTGCTGGCCCCCACCCGCGCCTCCAAACTTGAGCGTCTCAAAGTGCAGCTCCTGGCCACTCGCACGGCGAGCCAGGCGGAGCGTCCCACATTTGTCGTACAGCTGTGCACCAGCGAAACAGAAAATAAAAGAAATGAGTATGAGTTCTTGAAATTCAACATAAGCACAGAAAAGACCTTTGCATGTAACATTGCGACTAAATATTGAAAGGGCTGGAGATACAATGTCAATACGGAACATAAGAAACGCTATAAATTTACTCTTATCTGAATATCACACTTTTGACTGTAAGCTGTCAGTGTCTTGTTTATAAGGCAAAACTCAAATGCGAGATCGACAAAAACTTGGAGGTTCTTTATTCAGGTAACTTGGAATGCTTACACAAATGCTGAATTTTTTTGGCATGCCGTTTATTAGGCATGCTATTAATTGGCAAAGCATTGTGCAAATCCCTGCAGTAGGAGATGCAGAGATGATGTTGAGCTGATGGGGTGGAGACTTATTTGCGCACCAGTAGTGAAACGGAAATGTGCCAAGCATCTCAATGCACTAGCCCACATAGAGCAAATTGTAGTGGCATTCCGTTCACCCTCTTGATACAATCGTTCATGTCGTTATGGATACAGTAATTGAACTTCTTTGCTAGATGACGTGTTTTAAATCTGCAAAACACTTTTTTTTTGTAAAACATTTCTTATTAGTTCTATACAATCATTAAAGAAGACATGCTTTCATTTCCATTTTGTTTATTACGTTTGAGAGCCCCGCTATCGAAGACTGTCAAATTGAACACTCAATTACCATGCTCTCCTCTCGTAATGGAGTATCTTACTCATGCGTAGACATTAGTAAACTAATTGCATGCGACGGGTGAACAAGGCATTGAGAAATGGCGGGTGTGCAACAAAATGGTAAAGGCATGTGCCAGAGAACAGCTTGCAAGCGCCGATTTGTTCCTATCGCGTAGAATTTACAGCTTTTACTTCAGTTACACCCCGTACAAAAGCCTGTTCAGTGTCATAAGATGCATTCAAAAGAGATCAGCGAATCTTGACAAATGCAACCATCCTTTTTTATTATTATATATTATTAACAGGAGTTACTTGAACACAGCACTTAGGCCAGCAACTGAAACCAGAACACTGCTCTTGCACCGGCAGAGCCAATACAGAAGACCTTGAAAGTGCCTTCACTTGACTTTGTCACTTTTGGGCCTAAGTACACTGCATCTCGGAAGAAAACTATTAATCTTCCAAGCACTAGCCAAACGTGCGCATTTATACTGCGATGGCCTAATGTGGAGCCAATGTGTGCATTTGCCTGTGGAAAAGTGTGACACACCCCGAAACGTCACAGTTCACACGAAAAATCTTTCATCATGACTTCTGAAGTTCATAAGACATGATTTTTCTAAGAAAAGAAATAAAAAAATGAAAATTACACACAGAATCTCCTGCAGAAGTAGGGCATCTATAAATAGAGTGTAAGCGTTGAACTTCACAGTAGGAAGCTCTGAAGTTGCGGCCTCCCCTGAAACATTCATGTGCAACATCGACATGTCGTCTTTCGTCTTTAGAGTTCATCAGCATCTGAAATGGCCCTCCGAATGCTAAATCGCAGTCACTCGAATGAGTGTCTGGCATTAAATTTTCACAAAATTACTATATTCCTGACCTCTAGAAGACTTCAGGTCGATTTTGCGTGTTTTCCTATCCTGCTCATCGTGAACTATTTCAAGGAAGCCTTCATAAAAAGCATTCCCCTCTAACTCATGTGTTTTCACTTTCTGTAGATTGTGTGCTGATTATAAAGGGGTATTCATCTCTGCAAGCATGAGGGTAAGACACTCAACTTCTGAGCATGTGGTCTCAAGTTCACAACCCAGTAGTGCGAGGAAAATTGATATTGTGCCATACATTTACTTTATGAAAGTTGTTCGCTCTTATATGATGGAGGGACACACGGGCAGACACACAATTTCTACATTTAGTTCGCAAACACATGCTTATGCAATTCGCATAGGACAGGGTCTTAGCAAGCCGAGAGCAATGTGTCAGTCACCAGAAGATGACACAGCCTCCTTACGCAAAGTTACCGAGACTTAGGTCACAAAGTAACCTTAATAATGAAGACGAGTTGCAATTTTATGGTAATGCAACAGCTATAGCAATTAGGTAATAAGAATAGCGCCTCAACTGTAACACAGTTTGCTCACCGTTTGCAGAATGGTTGCCCTGTTCTCTTGGAAATCCATAATGGCTTCAGATATCTTCACTCCTATTGGATTTACAACTGACTCAATGTTGAAGGAACTCTCAAGACGGTTTGCCAGGTTCATGAGGGCATCTGCATTAAAGAAAAGAAGAAGAAAAAAAAAACATAGATACATATCACAATGCACTGGTGCCATTCAACACTTACAACCGTGTGATTTGATCACTAATGACACATTTAAGAATCGTGTTAATATGTCCTGACAATCTCCCCATTGTAACAAAAACTTCTTGTTGACTGCAAACACCTTCTTACTTAATTTTGTGTTATAATACAACAGTGGCCATGCCATCCAGCCTCATTAGGCCACATAGAAACAACATGTTCAGTTGTGTGGGTAAACATACGTCTTTTACACCACAAGTGGGTTGTTTAAATTCTAACAATTTGGAGAGGAGATTTACTGATTGCCTGAATGAAGTACAACCATTTTGTACCAAGACGTCTTGATGTGAATAAAGTTTTCAACAATGTCAGAGAAAACAAAAAATGAACCATCTGCCTAAGAAAAAGACAGACAATGAAACAATTACAATTAACATGATTCATTGTCCACATGCACATAGATTCTATTTAAAGGCAGTAGCTACTGCTTTCACAACCTGTCACTCACTGTGTAAAGTAATGCAAGCAGACAGATGTCTGCAATGAATGAGGTCACATGCCTAGTACAGGTCCATGTACTGACCAATAAATAAACCCCACTCGCTGTCCAGTTCCATATGGTGGGCCAAGCATCCACGCATTACACTGTGGCAGTACGAGGAGCAGGGCTTCAGGTTCGGTAGGCCATGGCAGTGCGGGCAGTAGCTCATCTTCATCAGTGCATGGCTGCAGTTGGCAGAAGGTCCAACCTGCAATGGAGAAGGTTGCTTGATTCACAGTACCGCATAACATGCTAACCATGCTCATATTGAAGACACTAGCTGAAACACACTTGTTCGACGGCTTTCCACAGTGAACAGGTTACCACTGAGGAAGTGTGGACAATCTGCCCTCGGAAATAAAAAGGCTGTCATCCATTACGCTTTCACAGTAATTCAGTGGCATCCCTCAGCGTCTCACAACTCGGTACCACTGTTCAGCATACCCCCCCATTCCTCGTCTCTTCGCTTTCTCTCTTTCTTTTTTTTCTTTTTTTTTTTTTGTTAACAGAAAAGTGTTTTATGTTGGGGTCCGACAAGACTTCAGTGATGCATTTCCATCACGATATGATGTCAAAATAATAACCACAATCAGAAAGCAAATAAAGAAAGTTCTGTCGACAGAAGTCGAACCCATGACCTTTCGGCTCGGGACAACAGAGGCCGGGCATGCTACCTGCTGCGTCAAAGCCACATTCTCTGGCCAGCTTTACAAATACGTCTTTTATATCTAACACTGTCCTTTCACAGTGCTCTTGGTAAAGTGTAGTAATGTATGATTACCGTGACATCTACAAGTAGTTCTTCCAATGCCTCATTCCTATGCCTCCGCCCTAATCAGTGTGCTTCCAACTGGAGAGGCGCGATTTTGCCTATGCATTAACACAGCGGCAGGTGGTGACATTAGCCGGAGAGTCTGCCTTGCTCATAGCATTCATCCATACCAAAAGTAGCTCTGCATCGCCTGGCTACAACTCAACGTTCTCCACTTACACTCATCCCACGAAAAATCACGACCGCCCAACAGTGTAGACATGATGCACGATGCGTTTCTGTCTAGTCGGGCAGTGGCGTTCAATATTAGAATAGTATGCCTTGAGTAGCCCACGTTTGGTGTCTATTCAGTGATGACTCTCCTGGCTGTCGCACCGCTTTCTCTGATTACATTCTCACCATTATCTACTACAGATACCACAAGCATCTATGAACTCGAGGGTTTGTTTAATAATTTATCATGAACCTTAAGTGTCGGAATAGCCATGTATAACTAAGTGTCAATGTGGGTACATTCACGTTGAACAGCTCTGTAGCTGTAAAACATCAAAAGACATTGTGTAAGCTTTTTATATCAATGTGCCGCAAAAATTCTGCCAGTACCTCTGTAAGAATAAGTTTCACTTTTGTGTCATACTGATTCTTATAATGAAGGTATCAACCATAATTTTTTTTGTCATTCCCTTCAAATCTCAATGTTCTTTTTGTATAAATTTGTAACATGCATATTGTGTAGTGCATTCTGTATAGATGAGCATCCCATATGCCATTTTGTACTGAGCATGGATGCAGCCAGAACTTTATTTTAAGGGTGTCATGTGGCTGTGTGTGTTTCCAATGTGTTCATGCAATAGATACAAAACAGATGAAAAACTATTCATAAGACGGGGCAGGATGTTAAACATTACCCCCCCTCACTCCTTCTGTGGGGACTAATAATGATGCTGCGCATCCCTAGTACACTGGAACTTCAGTAGGGGAGTGCTAGGTAGATGCTTGGTTTGACACCACCTGCACAACCATCACCCTATGCTCCTGACCTTGTACCTTGTGGGCATGTGCAGATGTAGAGCTATTCTAGAGTGTGCATATGGGGGAAATGTTGTATGAGTTAATTAAAAGCATACCTCCATGACGCTTTGTATGACGTCTCTGCCAATGGCCAGCGCCTGTACGAAGGTGCGGGTTGCGACGAATGAGCGCTTCACCTCGAGCGTCAGCTTCTGGGGCACATCACCGAAGGGGCGCAGCTCGTCGCGGTAATCGCTGACGCACTGCAGGTAGCGTTCGCTCAGTGCATACTGGGTGTTCATCACCTGGAACATCTTGCGGTACAGCTCGAGGAAGAAGCCATCCAACGCGTCCACCAGGTCAACGCCGCCAGTGCGATAGTATTTTTCCAGCTGGTCAAACATGTCAGTGAAAATGTACGAGTTGGTGTCGTACTGCATGCCATACGTGCGCAAGAACATGCCGTGGAAGTCCTTCTTGGATGTCTTCAGCAATTCCTTGAAGAACTCTGCAGTTTGCAGAAAACAAGGAAGCGCATTTCAATGTACTGTCGATGTCAATCTGTTGCGTACGATCAAGTTATCAGCTCTATAGACTTACTTTCTATAATACATGAGGGCGCCGAGGTATTGGGTTGTTAAGCTTATGTTTATTGATTTTGTATATTGTGACATGAATTAGTAAGGCAATGAAACATCGTATGCACCAACCTAACTGTGCTCATACATACGCGTCCATCATAACACTGTTTGTAATGTTCTTAAATATTCAAAACACGAAGGTTAACATCTAATTATAGAGATACTCAGACCTATCCAGAAAATACCTATATAAACAAGAAATGTTAGTATTAAACTATTGCTATGACACTCAGAAGTGTAACTTTCCCCTTTCACCACTGTGGAAAAGTCAGAAAAGAGGGACTGGTTGCTGAATTCACAGGGGATTGAGGAACAAAGTAATCCCATCAATCTCACAACGAGAACTGAGAAGTTTCTTTATGCATGGTTCAATGCAGTAGAATGGTATGTCTAGTACAAAATTCAGTCACTAATTGTGGCTGCTAAGGTACACTTTTTGCCAGCTCTGCCTTGGGCTGCTTCAGAGAGGAAGTCAATGGAAGTACCCCCTTTCTCACACACTGACATACGTGATGAGCCTAATCGTTCTCACTGTTTTTTTTTATACAAAACAGGCAGTACAATTCAGGAGTATATCCACATTAAGTACAAATTATGATGCACTGTCCACAAATGTGTCAAAATTCACATAAAATAACTCCAAGGCACTCAACTCAAGGCATTTCAAGATAAAAAACAAAAACAAAATACATTTTGTGTGAGTGTCAGTTCAGTAATTGATTATAGTTAGCATGTAATTCAATTCTTCTTCCTTCTGCAAGTGATGTTGCATTTAGACATTAGAAAAACAATATCATAGGCTCTGAGCGTGGTCACAATTAGTCTTAGGCTGCATTCATTTCAAGAAAACAAAAACAATACTTTTGACATTGGTTCTGGGATACTGCATGCTAAACAATGTAGTGGCTTCACCATTGTGATCGGCTAGTCTTAACTGAAGTCATATTGACAATTCAGGAGGTTCAATTTATCTAATTAACAATGCATTGAGTTATCTTTTGGTTATCACTTAACACAATGAGCACAAACAAGTTATCTACACAATCAAAGCCACCATCACTGAGGAGAACATTTATTGTGGCTGGCTTTATTAATATACATACAACGGTAGCTCTAACATGCAGGAGCGGCACCAGCGGGGGGGTGTGGGGGGGGGTGTGTGGGCTGGATATTCTTTTCCAATTCCTGCCTGCCCCTCCCCCCCCCCCCCCCCGTCCAACCCCCAGTACAAGCATAGTCAAAACAACACAACGCCTATGTTCCCATCCTCCCTGCTCTCCTAAAGGAACTCACTTGTCGTGGAGGCCCCACGTGTACGAAAATCCTGCCGCCACCCCAGCTGACATGGTGACGAATGGTGGTTTAATATCACAAACTAACAAATAGGCAATAATAAATGGTGTACTCAAGATAACTGCATTTCCATTCTGGCTCTGCGAACAGTTCACGAGCACGTTTTATTTTATTTTTCAATGCTGCAACATCAGAAACACGACTAAAGCCATGAATGAAACCAAGCCGTGACTATAGTTGCCCAGCCGCTGCCGACGCAACACATACATGACGACCACACATTACGTTTTTCGAAATATAACTTTGCTAATATTATCAGAACTTGCATGCAACCACTAGTTCTTAGTCACATCAGTCCAGGTGATCTTCGTTGCTGAAATGATTGTGATGACAATTATTAACCCTTACCTTGGCGACAGGGCCTTAAAACAACCAAGACAGCATAGATAGCTCCTGGTTGCACAATAGCTCTACAGTTTCACGCGTGCAGTGACATGTACTACATCAAGGGCTAATTAATAAGTTCGCGCCACACTGAACACACGCCCATCCATATGATATACGCGTCCAGCATCACAAAATTTATCACTGCGCGTGCGGTCCGGATTAATTTAGCCTACACGGCACCTTCCTCGAGGGTGGTCTTTTCTCGGTTCGCTTGCCGTTCGCATCCTTTGCATATTTCGCCTTTGGAGACCGCGTAGCTATGGAGGGCATGGAAAAAAAAAGGGGGGGGGGGGAGGGCAGGTCCCGACGAGTGATCAGTCTGCCGACTTCTTTAATACCTCGCGAGCCCCCCTCGTCACAGCTGCTGCGGCCCCCGCTCCCTGCCTCCTCCGTCGTTCCTTTCTCCCGCGCTGTATACCAAGGCCAACGGTACACTCTACCAACGGCTGCCGGCGAGACAGCTCGAAGCTAGAGCCGCTGGCTCTTTGTTTACCCATCGGCCGGGAGAACACGGCCGTTCGCGCCTTGGGCTGCAGCAAAGCCGGCGGCCCGACGTGAAAGCAAAACAGAGCCCGCGGGCGCGATGAATGAGAGCTCCGGGCACGGAGCTCGGACCCCAGATGGCCAAGGAACGCCGTTGTACGTAACAAGCACAGTACAGTGCACGTTGTACTGCGTGTGTCGTATATGGACACGTACGGGCGATTTTCTTGATATGGGCACATGTTCCATCCCTCTCCGCAATTTTCTCTCACACCGGTCGTCTTCTCTAACGGTGCCACGCACACGAACACAAACATGTACACACAGAGATACGACCGCCAGAATGTGCCCACGCCTGAACCATTCGCACGTTTGATCGCCGAGCCCCCGACTCCCGCACTGATCGCAGCTAGCGTTTCCCTCTCTCATTACTCACTCACACACAAACGTACACACCCTCGGAAACAGTTGCGTGAACGATGCGTCTTGTTTAAGCGTTACATGTACCCGTCGGGCAAGTAATGACCCCTTTGTTTTGGCTTCTTCCCCTCCTAGCATCTACAAAGATTTCCCACCCCACTCCACACCGAGGACCAAATGATGATGATCATGATGTCCCGGAGGAACCAAGCACCGGCATACAGTTTCTTGTGGCTATTCGCGCAGCGCCAGCCAAGGCTTTGTGCCAGCTGAGCTCGCATCATTGCCAAACTCGCCCTTTATTCTCGCACAACTGTGGGCAGCGCAAGGCGTAATCGTGCTCGAGATCATAAAAGAAGAAAAGAATTCACTCAACCCGTAGACCTGCCAGGGCCTCGAAAGACAGAAATGTAATCGAACAGCAGGCACAGACGACATGAGAACGTTCGGAGCAGCGATTTTATGACAATGCCCTTTCTGTATATCGCAATCCTTTTCGCGCATTGATTGCCGGTGTTCAGAACCCGTCCGCGTCTTCAGTGGGTCTAATAGTCAATGCGAATCGGGACAGATTTTTTTTTTTTTTTTTGAAAGGGGACGGGATGTGGAAGCTGACTGCCCTACCTTTCTCACTTGGTAGCTTTCCGGTATAGTACCCTCTCACAGCACAGGAAAACATGACGACATTACTACGTTGCCTTTGTTCCCCATATGTTGTGTGCTTCTAAAGGCACTTATGTCTCACTGAAAAATAGCAACAAAACTGTACGAACGCACTTTTTTGAACAACTATAATTGGGACCAGTCGTCAGTAAACGGTGCACAACGAGGATCCAGTTTGGTACGATAATTGTGTCTTTTCCGAGGCTGTACGGTTACAAACCAGTGGCGTACGGCCAACCGAACACGCATGCGCGCCCCTTTATCGTATACATGTTACACGCACCACGTCACACCTACCTCGAGTGCCGAGATTTTCCACAGTATGCACCGGTATACCGCATGGATGTACCACGGGGATTCCCCGCAAGGATCCCTGCGCCGGTCTGCCGGGATGATTCATTCAGTTCCCAATTACCCGCATCATTCCCTCTTCCCCTCCAGCCTACCGAAAGGCGGCAGGCAATCACAGGCGTACTACAAACAAGGGCTGAATACGCTTACGTGAAAATAAAACTACCCTCTCGATGTGGCTTGCATGTTTGTCTTTAAAGGGTCACTAAAGAGATAAACGATCGATTATGCTCGTATTAGTGAATTACTGTCACACGATACCAGAAAGAGCACGTTCGCTGCGAAAAGACGCTTGTAGAAAACACGAGAAGGAAAAAAATTCGGCTAGCGACATAACCTCGAAGTTTCTGCACCAGACACAGTGACGCCAGATGATTCCGACGGCGTTTACACTAGGGTGACGTATCTTCTAATCGGTTAAAAATCAAGCAGTTCCGAAAGAGGCAGACACTTAAAATACCAAGTTTCAGGAAATTTCGTTCCCAGCAGTTTCGCCGAATACAAAAAAAAAACACAAAAAACGAATCCGTGGCGTCACCGTCGGAGAAACAGGCGGGAAGAAAAATTTGCAAGTGAAACTTTAGACATCATAATAAACCTATAAGGCTGTGACAATGATAACACTAGAGTTTTCGGGGTATAATTTATCACTCTAAACTAATTTATTTCACTTTGGGATTCCATATATGTCTACCTTTCCTACTTTTTTTTTCAATCAGTCTTTGTTCACCGAAATGTGTGCAGAGAGATCCGTATAAGTGATATGACAATTTTTTTTAAGGAGGTATCTTCACAGTCACTTTGGCATTGATGCAGCAGTCGACGATCCCTGCGAAGTAAATCAATGTGCGAGTTCTTACTTTCCTTTCAAGCGTGCCTCTAATAACTACGTGGTACCGGTTTATTTCGGCTAAAGTAGACTAACTACCACATAAGTTTAATCATTATGTTAATCGATTTCTAGTGCAGAAAACAAAGACCAAATTAAGTGACAACTTGCATAGCATCGTATACTTGGCCCTTTGTCTTCTGTTGTCGCGCTATAGATGCCTAAATAGTCCCATCCCACAGACAACGCATCGATAGCTTGTGCACGCCAGACTTTGGACCGTGCACGTCTTCACGGCCTCGGCTTCAACGACAGCCCAATGGAACCGGCGCCATATAAAACAGCGCGTGCGTGAGGCGATGTCCTTCTGTCTATGCGAAAACGAGGGGCAAACGTGACTCCGTTGCCATCCGTCTGAAATTTATGGTTAACGCGAAAACTCAAGATATGTACGTAGTGACGCGCGGTCGACTAAACGCCAAACGCGCTTTAATCGTTTCATAAGCGTGTGTCCTCCGTCTTCTGCTCGACTGAATGTAAACCTTCGGCGTAGAATCGTGCGACACACGTGCGATGGTCTGCCTGGTTCACAAACATCTGCATTTCCCCCTCCTCTGCATGCGTGTTCCAGTAGCTTATAAGGCCTAACTGAACACACACACACACACACACACACACACACACACACACACACACACACACACACACACACACACACACACACTCATTAACACTACCTGAGCGGCTCTTGACGTTAACCTAAAAAGGACCGGCAGCTGGGCTCTGGCTGAATTCTCGGAAATCCCCTTCTCGGGAAAGCAACCTGCACAGCGTCACGTCATCGGAGCCTGTCGCGTTTTTTTTTTCCTTTTTTTTTTCTGCTCGCGCGCGGCGACGAAATGTGGACGATGAGCTCCGGCCGCGTGCCCTGCCGGCAGATCTTGTCCGTCCTTATGACTACCCCCCCCCCCCCTTTACTTTTCCTCTTTTGTATCATGTTTTAGTTTTTTTTTTCAATACTTACCGCGCTTTTTGTTCGTGCACTTCACGAGTTTCTCCAAAACTTTCCCTAGATCCGCCTACAGTTCGGGCGTAGCGAAGCTTCTGCACAACGAAAGCACGGTTCATGGAGTGTGTCGCACTGAGTGGTCCTGAAATCCACCCGGCTGCTGACAAAAAATAACAATAAAGAAGCAGAGAAATAAAAAAACACGCGATCTAAATGTTCCTCGCAGCTCGGATTGACAAGTGTGTGTACAATGCGATACGCGCAACGGGCACTCTTTCCAGCGAGAGCAGCTGATCCTTTAGCAAAGAAACTGTAGCGCATTGCGAGACGGGAACAGCAGAAAATCCATCGACGAAAGATGTATAATATTTTTCTTCATTAGGCCTTGACCCTCGCAAAACGCCGCTGATCGCCAACGACGACTGACCAGCGGACTCGCAGCTTTTATCGCAATCGCATTCGCGCATCGTCTCCAGATTCTTCTTCTCTCTGGAGGGCAGCTGCAGGGGGGGAGGGGGTGAAAAACATTTGTCTTCTCCTGGCCGTCGTAAATCTTGCTCTATACAATCCGGCTTTTTTTCATTCACGCAAGGAATGCGTCGCCCCTACCACTTGTGTTTATATATATATATATATATATATATATATATATATATATATATATATATATATATATATATATATATATATATATATATATATATATATATATATATATATATATGAGATATAACAGACAGTAATGCCAAGTAATGTACAGGGGAAGTTATTAGAACCAATGGAATGTAAATAAGAAAGAAAAGTGGGTGAAAAAATAACCAACCTGCTCACGGTTGGTTATTTTTTCACCCACTTTTCTTTCTTATTTACATTCCATTGGTTCTAATAACTTCCCCTGTACATTACTTGGCATTACTGTCTGTTATATCTCATTAATATTGTCTCAAAAACACAGAAAAACGAGCCCTTAGGTATGCATTTCTTTCCCTTTATATATATATATATATATATATATATATATATATATATATATATATTAAATAGCTTCTACTGTCTATCTGATCGCGGAGACTTGAGCAGCCGGCGTCCCTTTGCTGTCGACATCCCCCCTCCCCTTTTTCCGAGGCGTCCCCCCACCCGCTGGGGACCACAATAACAACAGCGCGCGTGGCAGCAGCAGCGGCAGCAGACGTGCAAACAAACAGGCTTCCTCCTTCATCTCGCCGCCGGCTCAACGAACGACGAGCGGCACAGGCGGCCGAGGGGCTTTGGCGTTCACCTTGCACGACGGCGGCACGGCCGAAGGGGGAAGGCAAGCGGAGATGGCGAGAGATGCGGGCTCTACGAGCACTGCTCCATGGGAGGCTCGAACAAAAAAAGAACAATGGACTCCACGCGCCGCACACGTTGGTCTTCTCCGCGCACACGCTCTAACATACGGCCTTAATCCGCCGTCCATTCTGGCAGAGAACACAAACAATGGAGAACCCCTTCCAATTCTGGCGCTGAGAACATAGCCCGCCGGCCGGCCGACTCACGGTGCGGACGGACGGACCATCGAAAGCCTGCAAAGACTATAGCATCGGGAGCTTGTTTGGACAGCTCGACAGGGGCGTATCGCGGTGTGCTGGTGGGAGGAATAAAGGGGGGGGATCGCATGGTTGGCCCTTTAGACAAGAACACCAGTTTGGGAGCGAACTACACCCGCTCAGGAGGTCTCGAAAGAGGCCGCGGCGCCTAGCGATCGAGCGCTTCGGAAGACCGAGAGGATAGCTCGCTTTAGTGTACTGAAAGGGGGGCTGGGTTGCGAAGAGACATGCTGCAATAGAGGGGACGGGGAATGGATGCGTAAGCCGGAACACACTCCGAGCTCAGGGAACGCCGTGTGTGGGCATCGATGGACGCGAACAGAGCCAGCCCACTCCTCGCTGCCGAGAGCGAGAGGGGGTGGCCCCTCATCTGATGCGCGGCGGTGCTTCCGGAACGGCGCCGAAGTGCGGCGGTAAGTTGAGAACAAGCTCTACGAGAGCAAGCAGAGCAAGCCTGATGGAAACCGACAAAACGTAACGACAGGGGGAAAGCTTACCCTCACCCTTCTGTAAAGGTTTTATCCTCCTCTTCAGCTTTTAACGGAGCTCAGCGCGAGGCCCCGTGTGTGATCGCATAATCTGGAACATGATTAAGACGTACTTTTTTTCGGGATAACGAAATTACGCCCGAGTAGGAGCACTCCGGGGGCTCACACATAAACGAAGGTCACTCTAAGCACACGGAGCCTTGTATGCTTGGCGCGGCTACACAAGGCTTCCATTCGCTCAAGACTGCAGGTTGGTTCGTTCAAAGCAGGTCTCGTTGAGCCGACGGCTTACGGAGCAACGAAACACTCTCCCACACTTGCTGCTAACGCTCAAACGCCATCACGAACAAACATTGAACAAATCTGTCATGACGGCGCACAACCGATGCGTCTCTGCGCGAGTATACATATAGGCCGGATATCGAGGGAGTGCAAAGTTGCAGCATCTCTGCCATGTCCTCCGCTCAATGTCATCAACGACCATGAAGAGACATAGAGGCAGTGTTGTACGGACCGGTTTGGAACTGTAGATCGGTGGAACTGTAGCGGTAACTCGTTACGTTTTCTAGGGAACGGTGTTTTTCCTGCAAACGTGCACAACGCGTCGTTAAGCTCTCGCACGCACGCATCGCCAACTTTTTCACAACCAATACTACAGGTTTTACAAACGTTGCACAGCACATCATACATAATTGGGCGGATGGGCGGCAGCGCAAGGTCAAAAAGTGTACATCACTCGCCTCTCGTGCGAATATTCTGTTTTTCATTCAAGGCGCCCACTGGGGCTGCAGGGAAGCGAGAGACCCCCGACATTGATCACGTGCGGGAGGAACAGCCGATTTTTTTACATCAAAGCTGTTGTGCTCGAGGTTTGTCGTGTGTTGTAAAAAGAAAGTTATTATCATAAACCGACGCGCGATCTCAGACCACGTGCACCTGATTTGTCCGGCGTGGGATGCAACAAGTGTGATGCGTAAACGAACGAGTACAAAGAGAGCGAAATAATGAGATATAAAGGAAAAGAGATAAGTTCTTAGTGCCCAGTCTGTTGAGGGACCCTTTATTAATGTGAGAGCAGTGGTGGTCCAAAGTGGCACTCACTGACCTGCATGTGAGCAAGTGCCGAGTCTGTTGTGATAGTGACAGACAGCGGTCATGTATCTGTGCCTTTCACGAGGGTATAGAAAACCGAATTTCTCCTTTCGGGTAATCTCCCTGCCTTACTGCTGTCTTCTATATTTCCAAGTGCACTTTAGCCAAGAGAAAAAAAATTATTTACTGAAATCCTTAAGCCCATACTTTCGCTATAGCAATCATTACCAAATGAAATATAGCTTGTATTAGCGCGGTACGTATAAAAAGGAAAGGCGACAAATATTTAATGAAAAGTAGGCGCATGACCATGTCAATCACCGCGCTATACAACACTTCTGAATTGACACAGGTAGAGACAGCCTCAATTCTGTTTTCATTCTCAACTTCGCCCCAGCCATATACCTTTACTGATTCCGTTGTATCCGTCATTTCACCAGGTAGTTGCAGAAGCACGCTGTGGAAGCTTACACGGAGCGGGATCTGATAACGGTCACACAGCAGCGCCGCGTCGCCTCGACGCCTTTTACGCGAATGCGATGTCGCTCTTCGCACGTGGCCGAGGAGACCACCGCTTGGGTCGCGCATAAAGGGTAAAATAAAATGCTGGCCCCACGTGGCTGATGGAAGTGAGCAAGCTGAGGAACCCGACTGCATCCCACAGGACGGCACCGAAAATAGCGCAAAGGATAGGCCATGGCTTTGCATTGAAGATACCAGAGGTGGAAAGCGGGAGTAAAGGGGGGTGCACAGCAAACAATCGAGCTGCACCCAGCAAGTATAGGAAACCGTTCCCCGCGACTGCCTATATACTCGGCCACAGAAAAATAATGTTTACGCATTCCATTATACCCCCGCGCGGAGGCAAGTGTTATTGCGAGAGCATGTATACCGCGCAAAAGTACAGCGGCCGATAAGACGAACATGCCGGCGCGTAATATAACGTGCCGAAGACCCTTCCCATTTTGCCTTGCGTATATATACACACACCCTCTCAACGATGAGCTCATCGGTCCAGTGTGTGTATGTACGTGTTGTTATAACATATACACGCGTGCAGCACAAAGCGCGCGACTCTGCTGCTCCTGCTGCGCGAAACAAAATGAAAGTTTCGGGAGGTTGTGGCTCCTTGGCCGAGCTCGTTAAACCGAGCGCTTTGAGCGGACCACGGGCTTTGAGCCACCTTTAAGGCTTCCTGCGGAGCAATTATTCACTCTGAAGCCCCTTCGACAACTTCATTGGGAAGCCCCGGACAAGCAAGGCGTGTCTGAGGGCACGCAAACCGCTTGTTTGGACAGTGAAACGCCGAACGTGCTCCTTTGTGTGTGGAAGGGATAGAAAAATAAATAAGAGAGATATTGAATATAGACGCAGCTCCGCGCGACTCATCGCAACTAATTTAGTTTCCGCACGCCGCTGACCGCTCTCTTAAAGGGGCCCAGCAACACTTTTCCCGAGTTATAACAAACAACTTCATTAAAAAAAAGTTCATTGGTTGTTGAATCTGTCAAGTAAACGAATATGTAAAGTATAATTTTTAAAATCTGTCAAGTATACGAGCGCAGTTACAGTGATTTGTCACACGATTTAAACGCCTTCTCTTTACTTTCTTACCTACGGGCATGCTAAACGCCACGCGTCATGAATCATGACTTTGAACAGCTTCTTTTTTTTTCTCCGAACGTGCAGCTCTCTTTCAGTGTGGATTGCGAGAGCATGCGCGGGCACTTGGCGACATTCCGCGGTGGTAACGGTATAACATGTATACTTCACGATGTTCAAATCAGCCAATGGCCGTAGAATTTGAGTGACCGCTATATACATGACATCATTTGCCGAGAGAAGTGGGGCGGACTCATAGCTGCCTCAGAGAAACAGTCGTAAATAACAGGCCACATGCTGCGCTATAATGTTTGGCTCACGTGTCTTCAGGATCCTGGATAGGCAGCGTTTTGTATGCATGCTGAAAAAGCGTTGCAGGGCCCCTTTATGTCCGACGTTGGAGCCATGGGAGGCGCAGCTCTGACCTGGCCGACCAGCAAGCGCTGATCACCCACGTTGAACGGGCGGCTAAGGCCAAGAGGGCGCTCAAATCCCCTTACTAGAATCACCTACATTTCATTGAAGTTTTTCCGGTCTGTTATTATAACGGCAGCCCACGAAGGCGGTCACTGGATGTTCGATACAGCGTAACGTACAGCGGCATCCATAGAGATTAAAGGCGGCGGCAGCGTTAATCACAGGAGTACGCCTTTGTATTTAGACCTATAGACGTTGATGAATAGTCACGTTTAAATCTTATCGAGCACTGATTAGTACCAAGTGTTATTGCACAGCAGGCACCAGCCTCACTGCATATTATAAACAGCCCACATACCTACATCTAGTACTGCCCGCTCGCAACTAATATCCAAAAACGGTTCCTCAACGGAGGCGCCTTGAAAGCACAACTCCGAAGGTTTACATCCGCTTGCTGGGCCTACAACTTCACCTCTTTGTTCCTCCTTAGCACGCATGGGACACAATGCAACAAGAAAATCAACACTCGCAACACCACGTACATGTGATATATGCGTTGCTAGCGTTTGCATTAATACCTTACTTTGTCGGGGCAACGAACGACAGCTTCGGGAGCTAACCACTACTGTTGCTGTAATTAAACACGAACCTTAGTGGCAACTAACGCGCTTCGCAATTGCGACCGCGAATCAAAACCGCAAGCATATACCGGCCGCTTATGCACAAGTCGGAAGGCATATGCGGCGAATCACGTGGCGCGGCAATTGAAGGAACGTGGTGGAATATGCTCCCCCCTCCAGTGTGCCTGGAAAAGAAGCTAGTGTCAGTTGGTCGCACCAACGCTGCTCCAAATGAGCGCGCCGTACGCTTTTATACGGTACGGGAAAAATCCCGACTTGCCAACCCGGCGTGCACTTGTCGCCGCTCGCGCGAAATTAAATCTTTTGTTCTATATCCGGGGCGCACCACACGCTACATTAACGCTATTCCGACTCTCTCCAGCCGCTTCCCCTGGGTATAAATAGGGAGCGCGCGTTAAGGCGAAGCTATATATATATCATAAAAAAAAACGCCCGCGAGGAAGACAGAACCACCCATTAACGCTTCCGCAAATAAAAACAATGCGCCACGCCACTGCGGCCTACTCGTGTAAGGAACGGGTAGTCGTGAAGTTGCCCATTCCCGAAAGCTGCGTCTGCACGCGGCTCTTCCCACTGCGGTCTCGCTCCCTCGCGCCTTCTCTCTTCATAGCCCGCTCCCCGCGGCTCCCCATCTCCATGGCAGCAGCACGGAGGCAATAAAGGAAAGCACACACGCGTGATGGGCGCCTGGGTTCTCACGTAGTGCTCGGCGTATACAAATGAATCGCGTACACGAGACGGGCAGATCACTCCCCGCATCCCGCGAAGAAATAAACGAGACACGGGCAAGGAAAGAGCAAAGGCTGCCCACAGGTGCATGTGCTTCGCACGACCGCAGCGCAGATGCCTAATAAGTGCCGCGAGGACTACAAACAAGCGCTGGACGGGCAAGATGGAGAAGAAGCGATACAAATGCAAGAGAAGGAAGACGGCCGGGAGGGAAGGCAGCCGTTAAAAGGGACCGGCCACAAGAGCAGCAAGGAGTTCGTGCACGTGCGTGCTGCCGCATAGAGCGAGCATCAAGCAACGTGGAACTGCTCGCTCCCCTCCGACCCGTGGTGCGTCCTCCAGCGAAGGTCGGCGCTTCGCGTTCGGAGAGCAGCAAGAAAAGCTCCGTGGGAGAAGCGACGGAGCCGCGTTCGAAACGAGGCTCCACGCATCGAGGACGCACACGAGGGCGCTCGTAACAAGCCCCGGGCCGAATAGGTGTACCGCGTTGGCCGCCCTATAAGGTGCCTAGTCTTGAGTGACCGAAAGGGACTAGCGGAAGAGTGCTCGTTACACAGATGAATCCATGGCCAGTGTAATATCTACTTTGAAAGTTACCACGGTTGCTGTTCGTTTTACGATCTTTTTGTATCCGACTACGCATGCTCCCCGCAAATAACGTAATATTTGTGTGTGTGTGTGTGTGTGTGTGTGTGTGTGTGTTTGCGTGTGTGTGTGTGTGTGTGTGTGTGTGTGTGTGTGTGTGTGTGTGTGCGTGTGTGTGTGTGTGTGAGTGTGTGTGTGTGTGTGTGTGTAAGGAGGCGGTGGATATTGTCCTCGTTCTCCACCTTGCCGTTGGTTGAAAAAAAAATGGCAGTGGCTTAGCTCAACTATGCCAGGATATACGTAGCGTTAGCAATGGTTCAGCTGATTATTCTTAGCTTTCCAGATATCATGCTTACAGCTGTTCCAATGACACACACACGGTATACGTATTATGTGGCACATGTATATTTACTTTGCCGGGCAACTACTTCGGGATCCGATGAGTTAAGCTTCTCCGCTCTACGGCACCGTTGAGTAGCATTTGCACTCTCCTTCTCCATGGCTATAAAACAGTGGCAAACGCCAGTCAGACGCGCTATCAAGCGGCTCCAGCGCAGTGTCAGATTGCGACTGCACAGGGAAGGCGCGCGCGTCGCCAAGGCTATGACGGCACTCCTCTGGAAAGCGCACACCGGCGGCGGCGAGTCGCGCGCGGCCGCGGCCGAGTGCGAGGGAGGTGCCGGCTCCGGTGCGTGACAGACACCACTGGTCGTCTGCGCAGTGCATCAAATTGCGCGCACACCGGCGGCGGCGGAGAATCATTGCGCATGCGCAGAGCAGTGCCACGCGAAATTGGCTCAGCGAGGCCAGCGTAGCTAACGCTACAAAAGCGCACCCTTGCGACCCGTCATCCAGCGGCCATGGCTGTACGTTGTGGCGCTTCTGTCGTCTAGTCGACACACACTCGCAGCATACAAGCTTTTTCTCACAAGTCACTATTTCTTTCTTTGACTCTCAACTCCGTTCGGTGTGCGCATCGCATAGCACGCAGTATCAATCAAAACGCCGTTTATTTTACACTAGCCTTCCTTAAGGCACGTCGAAGACTCGTTTCCTTCTTTTAATTTTTTTATCTCCTCATGCGTGCCTCATATAACTGAAACGCTTTTTCATCAAGCAACCAACGACTGCTACCTTACGTAATGTCTCGCATAATTTCTGGGGCTTCATATGAGCCAAAAAACACGATCTGATAAGTAAGAGGTACGTTGTGGTGGAGCACACCAGAAATATCGACCTCTTGGACTTATTTTACGTGCACCTTAATCTAAGTACACGGAATTGCATAGCGATTCACCGGGATCGAAACCGCGATTCAGCAGTCGAGCATCACGCCGCCACTGCAGCTAATGCCTCACATCGAAGTCCTTGAAGTAGAGCAAATAAGTAAAAAAAAGTGTTGAATATATCAGCCGGTTACACTACCGCAGTTATTGCTTTAACTGAGCAACAATCATAACCCCAGTGTATAGTACCGGATACTAGCATCTGGTTAACCTTCCTGCCTTCCTTTTTTTTTTTTCGTTTCTCTCGGGCTGACCTCGGGCGAACGCATTGAAATCGATCTCAATCTCCTCGCGTGTCCTGGTTCGTACACACACGCAATTGCGAGATCGCATCGAAACTTGACTTCTCTCTTAGCTGACAAGTCGGCACGACATCTTCCCGATTACTACGTATACACGCAGCCAAGAATGCAAATAAAGGGAGGAAGAAAACGGCATAAAAGGGTATACAACCAAGGCACGACGTCGGGATGAAAAGACGTATACAGTCACGCACTGATCGACGGCAAAGTGCAAGCACGCACGTAAGACTGTATACGTGCACACGCTACTACAGCGGGAATATCGGAAATCGCGAGGTTCGCATCACGCCAAACGATGGCGCACGCAATGTACCGCTCTCCCCCCCCCCCCCCCAACTCACACACTCACTCGTTCTCTGGCGCTTCCGAATGAAAAAGAAGGGCGGGCGGGCACATCGCGAAAGCAGATCAGAAGACGTGAGCGGAAACTAACCGCGCTAGCATCTGCACGCGTGCAGCAAAAAAGAAGTAAAGAAGAGGGCAACGCGAAGGCAGGCCAAAGGTGCGTGTCTATAGAAGAGACCAATTGACTCAGCTAGACAACGACGTCGCCGTTGCTGCTACTACAGAAAGACTATTAGGGGGACGTATGGGCTCCTCTAACAGGGAGGAAGGACTTGTTCATCCTTCAGGAGCCAGGGGAACGAGCACGGCATGGGGCCGAATCGACGGGAGATGAGGAGCTCGCGCGCGGGCCAAGCTCGTAATCCTCGCGAGCGAACTTGCGTGCAGTATACGGCGTCATCTGGCTACGGGGACAACAGTGCCGCCGTGGCAGAAGAGGGCTGAGCATGCATACTGCAGGATGGGCAGTGTTGGCGTAGCACTCGCGCAATAACTGCAGCCTGTACGAGTCCATATTTGTAACGCAAAAGCTTCATCAAACATATCCTCTCACCCTATGTATACACCTTGCATCTTCTAAATGACCACGCACTTCAAAGTTTTACAGTCACCGCCACCCATCCAGTCACAACTGGAAGCTATACTCAAGTTCACTTATAACTTGAGGCGGCCGCGCCTGAATCCTGTTTCACAGCGTGTAAGCGAAGTTGATCAAAGTGTCAAACAGTACACACTGCGGCGTTCTTCAGCAAAGTTGTCAATCAAGCGTGAAAACCTGCGCAGCAACCGCCCAAAAAAAGCGGGCGCCACAGACGTTCGTTCTCTCGCGCTATAGACAAGAACAGTCACCTTGTGCCAACCCAACTTCGCTGCGGGCTACTGCGTACAGCAACGCGGCTGCGAGCATTCCACGCTCGGTCCTGCATCATTTAGGGAACGCGCAGCGGGAGGCTGCTTCGCTATTGTTTGTTTTTTTGTAGCTCCGCTAGGTTGCTACGTACGAAAGACGAAGTTTTTCCTGACGAGGACAGAACGGCAATGGTAAAAAGAGGGCACAAGGAAAAAGAAACTGTAAGCGAGTTTATAGATAAACCCGACTAACTGTGCAAGGATTCAGCGATGTAGAGCACGTGAGAGATGCAGGGAAGCCGATCACGAAACGTATATGCGCGCTTTGGTGTTGTATTCACACGCTAATTTGAAACCCACACACGTTCTAGAGTCTCCTCTCTCGTTCCCCTGTACAAGCTTCATTCGGTGTTATTTAGCGAAATGACAAGGTATATATAACGTCTCTGAAATAAAGCGCACTAGTAGATAGTGTGGAGAAAAACAATCGGATTCATTATGTATAAGCTAATCTGAAGTTGCGTAGGCCCGCTTGGAAGGAAGCTTTATAGTAATTGGACTTGCGTCTTCCCGAAACGAACTGCTCCTTTCTTACGATTTTCTGCCCCTTGTTGTTATTCTCGTCCTACTTCTTATTCTTTGTAAGTGAGTCGGGAACGAAGCAGCGGATTGCACAGCCGCCCGGACTCGTTTTTCGCGCTGATGCCACGGGCAGAGCCGGGTACGCAACGCAGAAAACGCGTATACAGAAGACCAAGGAGCTTAAGTGTGGTATATGAAGCGACGACGGGGACTGCAATAGGCAGCACGGCAGGAGCTAGGAAGATATATATGAGGAGGGCGCACACGAAGAGAGGTCCAACTGAAATATGTAGCAGCCGCCTCTTCTTCGTTAGCCTCCGTTGGAGAACAGCTATAACATATATATATATATAGGCGTCTACATCTTGTTAACGAAAACCATTTACCTCGACGCCTTAAATCATCATCATCAGCTTGACTATGTCCTCTGCAGTACAAAGGCCTCTCCCATGTTCAGCCAGTCAACTCGCTCGGTGCTGTGCTTGCTGCTGCCATTTTATACTTGCAAACTTCTTAATCTCATCCGCCCACCTAACTTCCTGTGTCCCCCTAACCAGCTTGCCTTATATCGCTTTAAATATACGACGATTCGTGGGAACCGCCTTTAGGTCATTATGCGGCTTGTCAGTGCTTTTTCGACACACACACACACACACACACACACACACACACACACACACACACACACACACACACACACACACACACACACACACACACACACACACACACACACCGGCAACCAAGAAACCTTAGAGTCATTTCCTTTCCCAATTCAGTAAACATACATATGCACCGAGTAAGACATCAAGCCACCCAGGATCACTAGCCTGAGAACAAAGCGAATCGCGCTGCATGCACGCGGATTCGCGCACCACAGCCGGTAGCCATTATCGTTATGCAAAGGCGGCGAAGGTCGTCGGCCCAGCAATCATGAACAAAGTGCTCGGGTTTTTCGAGACAGACTCAATCGGGAGGCCTGCCGAAAGCCCCTGACCACCTCCCGCGAGCCCGCATGCAATCAGGCTCATGCGAGAGCTCGACTGCAAAGCCCGCGACGATACGCCGCGACCTCGAAGACGTTGAACATGGTCATTAAAAAGTTTGTCGTCCCCGCACGCAGCCGGCCGCTTCATGGGCCACACACACACACACGGACTACACGTACGTCCACGCGTACCGCGCGTAGACGCACACACAACGTCGATCGGAGGCCGCGCTCGTTCTATTCCGGAATCGTGCATGGCGAATTCGGCGCACCGGTAGCCTAATTGAAGGCGTGCACGGGGCGAGCGGCTTTGTGCAGTTATAAGCACGACGTGATTGCGGGCGAAGGCGCAGGAAATTGCAGTCGCGGTCCTGTTCACGACAGAAGCGGGATCGGAAAGCCCACCACAGTGAACTCTCAGCGGTGCGGGCGCACAATTGGAAGGCCTCGCATGCGAGGACTCCCCGCGGAGAGACATCTTTTCCAGCAGGGCATCGAACGCATGCAGTACATTCGGGCGAACACGCCTGTACTATATGTATATGTAAAATAATGATAAAAGAGCGAGCTCTTCTGATTGGTCGTTTGTAAGCTCAGCGGTGTCACGTGATCGTTGCTGACACCACGCAATGGACGGTCTTCAAAGTGCAGGGAATAGTAAAAGAGAGAGAGAGAGAGAGAAAGAAAAAGGAAAGACGGAACGGTTAAATAACCAGAAGAAGGCTCCGGTTTGCTACCCTGTGTTTGGGAAGGGTAAAGGGAGCGCGAAAGAGTTGGTGAAAGAAGAGTGGGTGACAGTATAGAAAGCAGATGATGTTACTGAAGCACTATAAGAACATATCTTAATTTTTATTTACACAGAGCTGGCCTCGCCGCAGCTTCTAACTGTTCTTTTTGCGGAGTACATGAGAAAACCGAACATTATCTCATTTCCTGCACCAAATATTCCACGCTGCGGAATAATGCTCTAAGTACCGTTTGCCGACTCCTTAGACTAGATCTAAATGTACCAAATGTGCTTTCGTTCGGGGCTTTGTCCATGGGCCACAGTGACGGGAAGGTTGTCGATGCCTTGGCGGAGTTTATTATATGTTAAAAGAGATTTACATCGTAGAGCCAACTCACACTTCTATTTTCTAAATTGCGTTAAGATTTCCAATTATTATATTCAAAATTACAACTACGCAGCTCCGAGTTACTATACCTATGTTTGTACTCATCTATTGGTAATATTTGCCATTTTGTCACATTACAACTTCTTTCATCTTTAACGAAATGACATTTAATCAAATAATTAAGAACTTCTGAAAACTACCCGGTTCTTGGCCTATCGCCAAGCGTGGGTATTTGCTACTGTCCAAGGTTCTACTCTACTCTGCTGTCCGCATACAGTCACAGTTTGTCTATAAGCCCGTTTGCTTGCGGAAACCGTCCCAACGCCTTCAGAGCCTCGCGTGAGAGAGACCGGGTCGGCCGGGGCCCCAGGATTTCGTTCTCTTTCAGCGGGCGGTTGTCCAGCTGTTCGAGAGCGGCTGTGAGTGACAGAGAAGGTGCGCGACTTGCTTCCGCATATCTCACATAACGGGCTGTCAGACATTACAAAAAGAAATGGATAGGCATATGAGAATGCCACTCCAAGCCACAAACGGACGAGCAAGGGGGGAACTGTAATAGGTGTGCGTATATTCAAGACGGTCGAAATCACTAGATGGACAGGCGTTCATGATAGTTATAACATCACCGGAGCTGTTAGTTAGCCTAGTTATCACCTGACTTGCTAATACAGGCGTTGGGTGTATAGCATAACTACACATACATAGCAATCATGAAAAACGCACGCATATACACAAACTATCAGTTATTAACGCTTCAATCAGGTGTGTACAGGGTAAAGGCCTTAAAAAATCAGCGGTACATCGACCACTACCACGGCACCGCAAGTTAGCCCTGTGAAACACCAGCGGCGCTTTCGAGTTCAGTATAGCGTTCACCAAATGCCTTGGCGACTTCAATGAGGAAACCACGATTTGGTTGTATATTACACTCGGAGCAAGTATGCGGCACACACAGGTGTCGTGCGAGCACTCACCGTCGAACCTCTGCATGCGGGCGGCGAACTTTGCGCGCACTTTGCCGATTTCGTCTCGAAGCACGCGCTCGAACTCCTCCCGGCTCTGGGCGCTCAGCAGGTGCTCCATCTCCTGGGTGCAGCACGTCAGGGAGCGCTCGCAGATCTGAAGGTGCTCTCCTGCGTATAGGAGAAGACAGTGAGGCATTCAGCATTCTGTCGACGATAGTATACATTGCACCGTATGCACAAGAATACACAACGACAGCAACTTGCGGGCCGACATCGAATGGGACAAGGTTTGAAAGTCAGATTAAAGGGAAAAGAATGCATCTTAGCGTATACGCATCGCGCTTTAAACATACTATATATGTGTGTGTGTGAAAAACATTTATTCATAGAGAGTTTGCAGGCCCATAAGGGCCGTTTACACAGGCGGAGTCCTTATTCCGGGACCCCACTGGGACAATGCCGCTACCCACGCCCGTTGGGGTAGAGCTCTTTGAGCCTCCAGCCCAGGGCAACTGAGTGGGGCTGCCTCCGATGCCTCTCTAGTTGGGGAAGGGTTAGGGGGAAGGGAAGGATTTATCTGACATGCCCACACCATGTGAAAGTTATCGGAGACTTCCCCGCAGTGAGGGCACCACCCATCGACTTTCGGGTCAAAATGTTTCACTACTGCAGGACACAACAAGGTGTTGGTCTGCAGGAGTTCGTTCATCGGCCTTACTCAGGCCCTTAGCAGGCACCGGGGAAAGCCGATGTTGTTCGCAATAGTACACCAGAATTTCTCTAAATCGCAGAAGCGGTTGGCTGGTCTCTGAGCCGGAAAAGCCGGTGCCCGGTGGTTAAGCGCGCGGGCGGCCGCATCCGCAGCCTCGTTACCTCCAAGGCCCTGGTGGCTCGGAGTCCAAACAACGCGTTTTGGTGAGGGGTCTAAGTCCCTGACGGCTCGCTTTAGAATATATATGACGGGCTGGCGTGTTTGTGGTGTCTCTATATCAGTCCATCCTACTGCAGCTTAAAGCGCGATTGCCCGAGAAGAACATAGTATATATGCGCATCATCACACATCAGAGCACTGCATCCAACATGGTCAAGGACTTGTCAGTGTATGTATGCACTTTCTTTGAAACTTTAATCGCGAGCGCTTACTCAACGTACACTTATTCCTTTCTGCTGCTACGAGCATTAATAAGCTATAGAACGCACATTCATTAAGCGAAATCTTTACGAGGCGACGCTCCCTGGTCATACCGAAGATAATTACTACTGGGAACGTTATCACAAAAGCAAAGATAGAGCGCCTAAGGGCTACATATGCTAACATATGCAAGAAATTGTGGGAGTTAACCACGCGGGTAAACACATGATGTAGGCTATAAGAGTGCCAGCTACGTGTCAGAGTGGTATAACGCAGTTGGACTGACAATGAACGCAGAGCGCCTCGAAACAACGTTGCGTAATCTCACTAAATACCGGGGACAAACCGATTTTTTTCTTTATTATACAGAGGCTCTGTGGGGGAATCGAAATACACGACAGATGAAAAAAAAATATAGCTACAAGTGAGATAATGCATGCACGCGACACGCAAGCAGCCAGGTATAGACGCGGTCGCAGCCGTTCTCTGCGCCAGCTTACTTATAATTGCGACTACTTGACGCACCAAAAAGCCGTGCCCGTACATCAGCCTTTCAGGAGGCGTGTTATAGCAAATGAATGCGACGTCTGTGTCATAACGAACAGATTAAAACTAGAGGCAAGGAAAGGCGGGTGCGCAGCAAGAGAGCAGATAAGCAAGTCGAGAGTGAGTGTGTGTATGTTCATTTACAAAAGAGGAAGGGTGGGAGTGACTCAATGACGGCAACACCAACATCCCTTTCCTACGCGGTGTTTTCACATTCAATCACCATTTTGTCCCCTTAAACTCTCCAAAAGGCGGGCCATTCACTCGCCTTCGCATGTGCACACACACACACACACACACACACACACACACACACACACACACACACACACACACACACACACACACACACACACACACACACCGCGCTAAAGTAACACGTCACCTGCTGTCGTTTCATCGCACTTAAGAGACGTCATCGGAAGTTAGCGGCCCCACGGGCGTGCTTCACAAAACAGCCGCATGTGTTGCGTCGCCCTATACACGCTGACGTCGGACAAAAGGACCGAGCGGTAGCCTCGGCCCCCTTCCACTTTTCGCGGCGAAATTAAGTTTGACGCGCAAATTTATTCTGTCGGAAAAGCAGGAATAAGCGAACATGAACAGAATAAAGAAAGAACCCTTTCGAAGAAAGAAGGAGGGCCACCCTTCCAACCATGCAGCGACACGCGCGGAGACAGGCGAACGCCGCAAAAGGCTTCGGCAAAGACGTCGGCCAAGAATGAAGGGCAAGCAAAAGAACGCCATGGCGGCTGGGACTATTTCGCTGCGCCGGCAGCTTTTTTTCGCGAAGCCACAGCTAAAGGATTGTAGAGGCGCACAGGCGCTTCGACTAAGAAGGAACACGCGATAAAAAAAAAAGATTAAAAGAAAAATCTGAATAAGGAAAACGGAGTAAAGCGGGCCATGATGAAAGCACCGTGGCCGTCATCTCTCTCCTGAAAGTTCTTTTTCTTCTTCGTTTTAACGCGACCACGCCGAGATTTCAATTCGAAGAGCGCGCGCACGCATGCACCCTTTCTCGATTTGAAAACGACGTTCAAATACCCTCCTCCTTTTTCTTCCCATAGTCTGGCTAGGACCCTGCACCCCCGCCACACCCGGGTCTGCTTTGCGTTGCTGCGCACGTCAGCGCGCACAGGTTGCGCCCTCGTTTGAATGCGTTTGCGCATGACGCATTATGGCTGGGCGCGGTTGTGTTGTGTATGCGCGCCCGCTGGCTTGCTTGGACGGCGTCTGGGATAAGAAATGGCAGGTGCTCAGGAGGGCTAAGCGAGAGAGTAAAAGAAAAAAAAGGAAAGTAAAAAAAAAGAGGCTATAATGCGATCGACGTATTTGGGACCGCGCGCGTCAGGACAGACCGAATGAGTCTTGCTCCGCCTGTCCCATATGCGATCCACAATATGCGCGAATCGATGATAGTTCTGAAGTCGGCGCGTCGAGTGCGATAACGAGGATGCGATAGGCTAACAAAAAAAAAAGTGACAGAGAAGCAGAAAAGGACGAGCGTTTTATAATACCAAGAAATGTCGACGTAGAACGGGACATCCCTTTGTAGAGAGAAGAGGAAAAAAGAAATGTGCACGGAACAAACGTTTGCAAGGAAGACAGGGACGCGGCGATTTGCACAGAGAGCGCCAAATAGAATCGTCCGGAACCCCGACGCCTCCTTTTAACTGGGCGCGATAAGTGGAGAAAAAACACAAAATATAAAGAACAGAGGATGCCGTGGCGACGACACGAAGGGTGTAAAAACTGCGAACAAGCACACAACGAGCACAACGAGATGTGCTGTAATATATATATATATATATATATATATATATATATATATATATATATATATATATATATATATATATATATATATATATATATATATATATATATATATATATATATATATCTTTTGCGCAAACGACAAAAGAAGAAGACTCAGCAGGTCGGAGTAGAGCAACGTTTTGGTTTTCTTTTTTTTCTCACATCAAAGTAAAAGGAATATTTAAGGAAATGTAGAAACGGTGAGCCAGAAAAAACAGTAGGCGTGGGGAGTAGGTGAAGAGAAGCAGGGCGGTACCACCACCCGAGCGTGATGATGGAAGGTGGGCGGCTGCAGATTGAAACCGGATGAAAAGCCTCCCCTTCTCTCCGGTGGACGACGACGCGACAACAGTCAGGGGAGGGGGCCACGCGACGACCCTCGACCCCGGAGAGCAAGGCGCACCGACCGGAAACGCGCCAGATTAGCAGCCAGGCGCCTCGCCAATAAGTAACAAGTAAAAAAAAAAGAGAGGGGGGGGGGTGCGCACCGGCTGTGACCCTTGCACGCGAGAGTGGATGCAGTGCTTGAAGCGAGAAATAAGGAGAACAGAAGAAAGAGTATAAAGTTGGACCTTTATGATATATGTATATACCTAGGACGTGAGGACGCGGAGGAGGCAGACGTCCAGAAATGGCTCGGCTGCCTTGTAGCGCACCGGTGTCATGCGGAATAGTAGTAGTCGTAGTAGTAGTGGTAGTGGTAGAAGTTGGAAGAGGAAGAAGGCGCCCAATTTCTGCAACCCGGTAGGGAGCACGGCGCAGCGCCGCAGTAGTAGTAGTAGTAGTAGTAGTAGTAGTAGTAGTAGTAGTAGTAGTAGTAGTAGTAGTAGTAGTAGTCAAGAGGAGGAGGAGCTGCAAGAGGAGCAGTATCAGCAGCAGCTGCAGTACTGTGGTAGTAGTAGTTGCAGCAGCAGCGGTGCAGAAGAGAGATGAACCGCCTCTACGTTGAAGGGCTCCTTTCTGGACCGCGGTACGGGTGTACAAAGGCCTACGCACGCTGACGTCACTGGCTCGGCAGTGCATTCGTGGTGATCAGCCCTGCTATACAGTGGGCTAAACGGTAGCTCACTCCAACAGCTCAGATGGGAACATGGCGACCCCCGACGGGGCATTCCTTGAGAAGGTGCTTATAAGCATACGTGAGCGGAGGAACAGAAGAATGGTATAGAGAGGTTCCTTAGACTACGACCAGTCTGCTACCCTACACACGGGGAGAGAAAGAATACGGGACTGCGCGTTGTGAAAGGCGTCTCTCTTTCTCTCCCTATATCATTTACAGCCTTTCGCACAAAGGAATCGCCTATATAAGGCGGAAGCTTGAACAGAAAGAATGCACTTGACGGATAGCAGGAGCACTTTTATTACGCGGATATGCTCAGATTAAAAACACTGCCACGTCGCACTCTCAACCCTTCCCATAGGGGACAAAATAAACAATAATATGTCTAAAATCCTCCAACAACGACGCACAATATAGGAGACGGAGGTAGACAGAGGGGGCGGGCCCGATGGAAAAGCTCCTTTGCTCGCGTAAACGAATTCTCTCGGACGAGCCCTTTGAACCCGGCGCATCTTGAAAGGAAGGAAACCTACGTTCCTTCCATATACGAGTTTTTTTTTTCCTTTTTTATAAATTTCCTCCGCGGTGTATATCACATTATAAGAAGCTGCGAGGGCAAAAAGAAATAAAAAAAATAAAGGAAAGTTCAAACGGATCACAACCCTGTATAGAGCCCGACGTTCAATTTTCTTCGCATTCTAAAGAGGTCTTGCGGTTCAGAGGCGAGGCTTAAAGAGAGGAGGAAAAGCCGAGACGCTATCGAACATGCCCAACGCGCAAGGAGGTGCTGGCAAACACGCCACCACGGCAAGCGCTGGGACACGACAAAAAAAATAAAGGAATAAAAAATGGAGGGGGGGGGGTGTGTAGTAAACCCCTGTGACAAGTCGGAAAGAGCTTGTTCAGTATGCCGTGCGTGCGCTAGCTCCTGACAGTGTCGTTAAAAATAACAAAAACAGCTCGTCTGCGAAGATACTGCAGCTCGCACACGTTCCAGTTTGAGGCGTGCATAAATGGTTTACCGGCTGCAAAGAAAAACGAAACAAAAGGCATAAATAAGACGGCGTGAGCAACCCATTCATTTCCTTTCATAAAAGTGAATTTAATCCGATTTTGTTCCTTCTTAGAGCCCGCGCATTTCGTTGGAGTTAGTTATAGGCGCGACCTAAGCCGCGCGCCGTTCTGCGAGGGCCACTCGAATAATCCGAGTTAACAGGGAGGATACAGGAAACAGCGATATTATTACTCGAAGAAAAAATTATGCTGCGATGTTTATAAAAAGACGACGAAGGTGTGCACCTGCGCTCGCTATCGATCACCATCGTATGATATAAAAAGTAAGACTGCGAAATTTCTCTATCCGATGCTTGCTTTATTTGCTGACTTGTGTATGTACACCTCCGAGATTGGCACGGCTACTATAGTAGCCGCCGAATCAATGAGCATCTGGGCGGATATAAAGAGGAAAGCCTTAAGGTCTGATCACACGTATCTGTTGCAGCGCGTCTCTTTGTGGCGCTGCGCCACGTAAAAAAGACACGCGATGACGCGGATGCGTGACGTCAGGCCTTCAAATGCACCAACCGCCAAATTTGACCGTCAGTATCTCGCGTCGACAGGAACGAGTGATGCAAAAAAAAAAGGGGGGGGGGGGACATCATGACAAGGCGCATTATGACTTCACGACGACGCCACAGATTGCCGAAATTTGTCACGTCTCGTGACGTTACATGATGACATCATCACGGCTCGGCCGAAGGTGACCCGATTACGGAGGCAACGCAAAACGAGGTGACGTGTCTCCCCCCATCTTGGAGGCAGTGCAGTGCAAAAGCACGTTAGCTGCAGAAGGCTTGTTTGAAGGGCGGCGAGACGGCATCAATACGTCGGCTCAGAGGAAGAAGAAGGTGGCTCTTGCCTTCGGGGGGACGGAGGGATTGCAAAGACAACCGAAAATGTGATTTTTAAAATTTCTTGGCACAGTATTCCAGCAATACGGACAAGTGCTTGTACGGAGTGGCGAGCTTTTATGCGCAGTTGAAAGCATTTGAAAACGGCCCCAAACACGCCTGACCCCGTGACTGCAGTGCGGCGACTCGACCTTTGAATGGAGTTTTCTCCGAACAGTACTTTCCGTCAGAAAAGGAAGATTTTCTCTGTGAAGCTATCAAATGCAAACTTCTGTGACTTATTTCTGAATGCCACGTGCCCTTTTTCAAGCGAGAAGGGCCATTTTTGCCAGCAGAATTGTATGTTTTACGAGAGTATTTCTTTCAGAAAAAACAGCCCTAAAATTTTAGTTATAAAACATTTATATTTTTAACTAAAGAATGATCATACTTACAATTATTATTGTTTTGCTTCAGAAAGATACCATGGGTACATGTAATAACAAAGAGAAATTTCATAATTTCACATCCAAAATCTTTTTCACAAATGTTCCTTCCAAATTATTTTTTATTATATTTAGAAACGGCTATGTATTTTCTTGTCTAATTGACAAAACATATAGTAAAATCCTCATTCAAACAACATGCAAAGTTTTGTAAATTTGCTTCAAAAATGACAGAGCGATGAGTAGAAGTTGCAGACCTGTCTGTGCTATCCGTACCCCCTTAGCTGAATGCATATGGGACACCATATTTTATTCTGCAACTCAATAATAATAATAATAATAATAATAATAATAATAATAATGATAATAATAATAACATTATTATTATTATTATTATTATTATTATTATTATTATTATTATTATTATTATTATTATTATTATTATTATTATTATTATTTGAGGTTATAAACGCGATGAATGCATGTGTCGAGTAACAAGGGGAACGACGGGTAAATGCTTCAGTGTATTTAGAACAAGTGGTTAACGATTTAGACAACTTGGTACTGAACTATGGGAGAGTTTAAAGCCGTTCTGCGGGCCTCGCACTTGATGATGCCTTGTTGACAAAAATTATGCCGTGAACGAGTTCTCAACGACGAATATCGGAGGGTGAGTGTGTGTTTAGAAAGATAGTTAGTTTAACGATTTCGAGTACTTCGTACTCAACCATGGAAGGGCAGTGAGCCGTCCCCAGATAGATTTTTCATGATGAAAGCTACATTCCCCGTGAGTACTTGACAGACGGCATTCAAGGCGGCACGCATTGCGTGACTGAATTGCTTGCTCGAAGTTTTTTTTTTTTTTTTGGTATGTCGCAGATTCGCGTTACCAAGCAGTAGAGGGTTGAAGGGCCGCTAAACCCCACCAATGCAGTACAAAAGGTTTGACGGAAGCCCACCTGGTCCAGATGATACACGCTTGAAAGTAAAAAAAAAAAGAAACCTGAAGACATTGCATGCGCCGAACAAAGTAAAAGTAAAAAATAAACAGACAGAAAAGACGTTTCAGCTCCCACACGAAAGCCTATGTTCACAAGTGGCTTGTGAACACATGTGACTAATGAACGAGGAGTGTCTTCAGTGTCTCCGGGTTTTTTTAGCTTCAACCAAACCCCACCGACATCAAAGGCTAGAAAATACTTGCTTTCTCGCCTTCAGTAATCTTCCTATAAGCGCTATCGCCTTTTCGGCCACTTATTTAATCATAAAACACGTGGATTGTCGGCACTGAGCGTTGAGTCACTAAGAAATTTCGCGCTCTTCGACGCTCATCGACGCTCGCCCCATTCTCAAATGCAGAAAACAAAGTGAAATAATTTTATCGCGCGCGATATAGTCATGCGAGACGAGATAGAAGGGCCGGCAGTCGACTACACACGGAAAAGCAGGGTATATGAGACAATTCACAACAGAAGACTCTGGTACCTCGACCAATGGAGAGATAATTTAATCCTGACGTCACTGAGCAGACTGTTGACGTCACGAATTGTGGCGCAAGTACGGAAAACGCTGCAGGAGAGAATGACGCCCTCGTTTTGGGTATATTTATACAGGCTGCATAGGGGCCCTTCAAGATCTGCGTGCGAAACAATAATATGTACTACAGATATTATTTCCGATTGATTGATTTATTGATTGATTGATTTATATGTGAGGTTTAACGTCACAAAACCACCATACGATTATGAGAGACGCGAAAGTGCAGTGCTCCGAAAATTTCAACCGCCTGGGGTTTCTTAACGTGCACCCAAATCTGAGCACACGGGCCTATACAGCATTTTCGCCTCCATAAAAAATGCAGCCTCTATTTCCGAAGGCACGGCTTTCCCTATATATGAGCACGCACTTTTACGCCTCTTCTCTTTGAATGCAACGAAATCCCCTCTTTCTGGCCGGCTCTTCTTCCCACTAACACGCACCTACAAAGCACAAGAAAAAAAAAGGGGGGGGGGGGGGTGAAGAAAAGAAAAACGAATGCAACTCGAGACGGCAGATACACGACATCGCTTTCATGCTCAATATTGCACCCTCCCTGCCAACACCAGATTGCCAGTTGAGAGGAGCTTACAATAAGAAGCAAATAACAACAGTAGTAAAGAAGCGCGTTTCCGTTGAACGGGGCGACCGGAGTCGGCTGCACGGCAGCCGCAGCGATGTAGAAGCAGCAGCATGGTATACTGTTTTAGGCACAGTCTCGTGACCGCGCGAATCATACCGTCGTTTCGCCAGACAAATTGAAGCGAACGCAAAAGATACGCTCGCACATCCGCAAGACGAAAAAAAAAAGAAAGACGGAAGGAAGGAAAGTAAATGCACAAACAAGAGTATCACCCGCACTTTTGGCACATACACTCATGTATACGCGCCCACCCTAACAGCACATTAGAAACCCCTGAGCCGTATACCCCAAGCTGCAGTGTATGTATACATATACCCCGACTTGTCTCGCGTAGCAACGCATAAAAGGAAACCGATTGCTGGTGGTTGTTGTAAAGTAAACGAATGCTTTACGACACGTGTTTAACGTACAGAAACCGAGCACTCGACGGCATTAGGTAGGGATGTGTGGCAGCTTGGGCTAGTTGGTATGACATGACGATAGTTATAGCGCGAGAACAGAACGACGACACAGAGACAAGAGGCACACGAGCACTCGTACGACGACACAGAGACAAGAAGGGCACGAGCACTCGTGTCCTTCGTGTCCTTCTTGTCTCTGTGTAGTCGTTCTGTTCTCGCGCTATAACTATCGTCATGACATTACGGGCCACGAGAGACTATGCAGTGATGGTTAAAATATTTGAGTACGCAGGCTGTCCAGTGAAGATAATCAGAACCATTCAAAAGCACGGCTTCATTCCTGTCCTTGGTGCAGTTTCTGGAAGTATACTCAAAACGTCCAGAAGAACATAAAAACGCTTTCCCCCCCTTAATACAATGATGATACAACGCCATCGTTTCGATTCCGTTGCAATCTGCAGCGCTACTTCACTAATCATTATTTTGTCAAGAAGCTGAACTGCCTTGCAAAATTCTCTCTAGCCCACCTGTAATATACAGGCGCTCAATAATCAGGCTCCCTTGCGGCGCTTTGGGAGTCGGGGATGTACACCGGTATGTGTGAAAATGTGCGAAAAACCTACCCACCAAAAATTATCATTAATGCCAGCTACAGTCTGCAACGGTACGGCGTTAATTACGACTGAGACACAGAGGATCAAGAGCTAAATGAATGGCTTCGACACGGGTGCACGGCTTTTGATGATCAGCTAACAAGGAGAGCGTTAATGCCGAACGTGAACCATTCAGCCGCGTTATTGAAAAGCTTGAATGTGTAGGCCTGAATATACTGTTGCGCTATTAGAGCATGTTTTTTCTCACACAGTGTTACAGCTCCCGATGCACGGAACTGACGCCGCCAACCTCTCGAGCCTGTCCATCTGTTTGAGGACAAGATGCGTCGCGTGGGGGAGAAGTCATCGTGCCATGGAAAAAGGGGAGTCTCCTCCGCTTCTGAAAGGAAGAGTCGGCTGATTTCATCGGGCGCGCTCGGCTGCGCTGTTGCTGGGGCGTGACGCAATCAACGGGGGGGGGGGGGAAGCTTTCGCGCACTGTCGTGTCGCATTCACCCCTCGTTTTCCGCCAACCCACCACCTCAAGCCAGCGGCGCAACTTATGACCCCCCCTCCCCCACTCCCAACCACTCGACAGCGTGCGTACAGCGGTCTTCAACGGGTCCTCGGGGAGCCGTCAACGCGACGCAAATGCGCTGTGAAATGCATTAACGGGGCGGAGAACACGCGTTTCTATCTAGATGGGAAAAGTGCCGCCGAGCCTTCGCAATCTGCCACGATCGGTGACCGCCGTGCTGGAGATATAAGCTGAAGCTCATACACCGCGCGAGAGTCGCGGAGAGGAGGAAAACGAGGGCAGTGTTGTTTGGGATTCTGTGTTTTTGAGAGATCTGTCCGTGCCGTTCTGTGTCAAACGCAGCCGCACTGCTTTGGCTGCGCAGAGAAGCCGACTGTGCGAGTTGTGGGCTGCGGAGTACCGTGGCGCAATAAAAGAAAAAAAATCATAATGAACGGCTAGAGAAGGACTGACGCGGGGTGGGTGTGAAAAAAAAAATTAAAACAGAGGAAGCGCTTTGTGGGGTGTCTGAAACTCTTTTCGTCGCTTAAGGCTCGTTAAACTCGTTTATGGCATTTGACACGGACGCGAGAGCAGGGCATCACGATTCACGAACGAACTGTATAACACAGATAAAACAGTGGCGCGAAGAGGTTGTTCCGACGAGCTTCGTCACTGCATCGCTTGACAAGGGGACGCAAAAAGTATACACAAAATGTATATTATAGTGTCTCTAGGCGTCGACAGAGCCAAATAGATACACGAGTAAAGCGTTCAAGAAAGGACAAGCGGGCGGGTTGATGGTGGTCCTGTCCGTCGTCAGGTGATAAGGAAAGGACAGAATTACGTGATTTCTCTGCGTGCGTCATCAGGGGGCGCGCGTCTTTTCCCAACGAGATCATTTCTCGCGCGAATGCGTTCCTTACAGATCACTTTGTCTAGAGAGACATGCCCGCTATACAAACGAGAAACAACCTCGGAGCGAAGAGCCCGGCGATGAGTGAAATATAACAGACAGGTTAAGAAGAAGTAATATGATATGCAAAAGGAATGACGACGCTTGGAGTTCGCAGGAGACTTGGGACTCGGAACAAGCGCGCTTAGCGCAGAAACAAATCCTCTAGCCCCTCTCTCCCTCGCGGCAAAAACAAACCAAAAGAATCAACAATCAAGCAAAGGATTTCGTCATCGCATAGTTACGCACACACAGCGCCCAAACCGGCTATATTACTTTTCAGGACGAGGCGGCGGCTAGCGGACCGCCGCGGCGAGAGAGTCGTTTCAAAGCCATCAGAGCCGCCACACACCGCTGCCCGCCCACGTACACACAAAACAGCGCGACAGGCAGACCTCCCTTCCACAGCCACTAAGGTGGGGCGGGCGCACGCCGAGCGAATTTGTCCGGGGACCGGTGAATAGAAAAGCGATGTGTCATTCCATCCGCGAAGCGTCCCTTTCCTTTCTCGTTCACGCCGCCGCATGACGTCATCCATCTCTTTTTCTCTCCAGGGCAGCTCCGCTCCCCATCCTCCATCACTCAGGTTCACTCCCCCCCACCCGCTAGCACCACCGACAAGCAGAGCACAGGAAACACACCTCAACTGCGCCGCTAGTGGAAAAGAGAACCGCCAGAAGCAGCAGCAGCAGCTGAGGGAGGACAAGCCTAAAGGAGCGGGAGGAGCTTTAATCCCACAGGGAGATGCGTGGTAAACCTTCTTTCTCCTCCTCGCCCATCCCCTCACGCCGTACCTCACCGCGCTCTTCTGTCGGATCTGCTGCGAGCGCGAAAAGCACACCTTTCGGGAGCCCCGTGTCTATTTGCTGTACTCGCCTTTCCATCGCAAGCCGCGAAAAGAGCTTCCTTGTTCGCTTCCTCCAGGTGGAATACAAACAGCAGCAGCAACGGTGACGCATACACAAAGGTGATACGTACGCGACTCGCACACCAGCGAGCACGGCAAGCGGCTCAGCATTTCGCAATGTATGGCGACGCGGGAGCGTGTGAACTAAAGCGAATGTTGGTGACAATAATACTCGGATGGCACGGTTGCTTCCACGGCAGTCCCCCGCCTGACAACGGGCTTGCCTTTGTTTGCGCTCGCCCCGGGCAGCAAGAATGCGCCGAAAAGCTGTCCTCGGGGGCTTAGCGTAACTGCTGCATTTTATTTTTGGATGTGCACACACTCGCTAGGCTCGTCTATGGGTGCGAAATCTGAATATCGAAGTGTACTTAAAGACGCGAACAATAAACCTGCCGCGAAACCACTTCCTCAACTGCGAGGCACTGCGGCGACGGCGAGATGTGGTTGGCACGCAGAAGAAACTTTCCGAGCCGCCTACAACCGTTACAACTTGGCACAAAGCGTAATATAAATGTAAGATAATCGCGACGGAATTAAATATTATGAGCGGAATTCACATAAATTCTCTTAAGTAAGTATATATTCACGAATGATATACGTACAGCATCGTAATTGGCTGAAAATTTATATTACGAAAACTTTTAGCGTAAAATAATTTTGCGAATAAGGGCCCTTATTTCTATACTTTCTGTAAACCATCAGCAAAGCTTTACAACTGTATATATATAGTGGCAATTTGGGAGCACGTTAAAGAACCACAGGTGGTAGAAAATTTCCGGAGCCCTCCACTACTGCGTCTTTTATAATCATCATATGGTGGTTTTGGGACCCGTTAAACCCCACATATCAATGAAAACTGTATAGTGCCTATACTAGAATATTTAAGTGTATACTCCGAACACGACCGATACACACGCAGTCGAACATTTGGCCTGCAAATATGGCCCGGTTAAGATGAAATGCGAGCCGAGTGAAACACTTAAATATCTGTACTTCACATTTTTTTCTGCAGCCTTTTGCATTGGTCACTTTCACCAACGATGAAACTCTGCCGATAAATCGTGAGGCCTACGCATCATAAAAAGGAAAAATAAAATACATAAATATAGAAGGACGCTGGTGCACAGCAGAAACGGCAAAGCGGCCTTCGTCCCGAGCCCAATGAAAAAGACGGCTGCCCTTGGAATTCAGTTGGTGGCGGGGGGCAAACGACAGGCTGTTACAGGGGCAACAGGCATGCCAAGCGCGCGGTATCAAAGAAGTGCCGGGATCAGATAGGCAGGCACTCCCGCGGAGACAGCAACCACCCGCCGACCTTGAGGGCTTCTCGGCATTCCGCGAATGCCTCCCGGCATCATCCATCCAGTGGGTCACCCGCGATTCACGAGCTGCCGGCCGTCTTGAAAAGATATATACAGAGGACCAGGATGAACGAAGTGGAGGCCAAGTGGCGGGGGACGCCCCCTCGCGCAGGTGAAATGAATTCGAGCATGCCATGATGTCAAATGATAGAGAAATGGATTGAGCTGAATTCAATTCGTGTTAGGTGCGTGATAGATGATGCTCGAAAATACCTCACGACCGACATGCGAACACGTTAATTACTAGCAATAATGACTGCAAAAAAAGTAAGGCAAAGGATAAGGCAACAAAATTTTGATGATGAGTCATTTTGATAAGTCTAAGTTGAAAACGAAACAAAGCATGAAGACGGCGTAGAGAGTGAAGAAGACGAAGAGCTGCGAGTTCGGGCCTGAATGATAGCGGCATAAATATTTAACGTGGTGTACGTCCTCAGTCTGTAAACGCAGCTCAAGTCAATTCCTGAACGCTAGAGCAGTTCGCATACAAACTAGGACGCCCGCAAATCGTTACAGCGAAGATATTACACATCGAATGGATATGAAGCACCGCTCTACATAATGAGTGAAATATTAGTACAAATCGAATCGCGTCTTGTTTGGCGGGATGAAGATTTGAATTCGAAACTACACAAGCGGATAATTTGACTGTACGAGTGAACTCGAGTTTATGCGTATGCTCTTATACTACGTAGGGTGCGCGCGTGTGTGACGCCTATATTCCCTACAGGAACGAATAAAAGCGCTGCGCCTTTATCAGCTACGTGGCATGCATGCGCGAATGGCTATCGAGCATTCCAATCGCCGCGCGTACGCTGCCCAGCTTGACAAACGATGCCGCATCCACGCACACCGTGTTTCGATTTCAAAGAAAGATAAAAAGTGATAAGAAACTCTCTCTCCCCTCTATCTCTCGCTTTGTGGTAATGTCAGAACTGTATACGTCAAACGACTCCGCCTGGTGCCCTCCGACGTAACGCGAGCACTTGCATAAACATCGATTAGAGTGTGACCGACTGTTTTCTTGTTTCTCAACACCTTGTGCACGCCATAAGGCGCGCTGATTTTCACTCTAGACACTCGCAGGCAACGCCGTATTAGAAACGGGCGACAACCATAAATCACTCGATGAACGAACACCGACGTTGACCCGTAATTAAAGGGGGCCGATTACACTCCGCTAATGACTTCGCGAGTGTACTGCGTCAAGTCGTGCCCTTACGTGTCTCGTGATTCACGTTTTTTTGTTCTTCTTTAATTACACTTCTACATCGCTGTCTTTCTGATCGGGTAGAAAAGATAACTGAACTCAGGCAAAGGATTCTGTTGCAGTATACCTGAACCATTTCGCTGAGTCGCAATAAAGGCGAACGTTAAACTTATCGCGGGCAAAACCAGGGATTTTCTTTCGAGTATCGGGGAGGGACAATTCACCACACTTTGTCTTCCGTGCTGGTGTGTTTACATGTGCAAGTTTTTGAAAAGGGTAGCGCTTGTGAACACGCACAGCAGAAAGACAGGCGGTATCACAGACAGAAGGCAAACGTACACTTGCACTCATCCTGCCATCTGTGTTCACAAACGATAGCCCCTTCGCAATGGATTGACAACTATATCTCACAAAGCAGCACATGAAAAAAAAAAAAATCGCAGACGATTACGATACTGGTATAAGGCGAAGCTTTGTGTAGTGGAAATGCAAACTGCGCTGAGAAAGTTTTGTACATCCCGCAGTTGTACCAATGTGACATTCGTTACATGTGCCACCGCCAGCGCCCGAGTGGTATACGCACACTACTATGTGCACTGTCGCGCACCAAGCGAAACGTCGACAGTCCAGTTCACCACAAGCGAAGTGAGCCGCAGAGCGCGTGCCAGCCAGCTCTGAAGTGGCGTTTACAACTCTCTCGCAAGTGGGGGTGAGGTGGGGGGCAAACTTACTTTACATATATATGAGCCTACAAGGAAAATCATCACAGCGTTAATGTTGGCAAACTTTCACTATGTTTGGCATAGCCTCCTAACAATCTCATTCTCCCATAATAACATAATTGACTGATTACTGTTGCGATGGAAATCTATGCCTAAATTATTGATTGGTTTCCCCAGCGTTCAGCCAAGAGTGGCCACTGTCGAAAGTACGGGGGGGTGGGGGGCTTGCGGACAGCACGCGGAAGGAGAAAGCGAGTTTAGTGGCCAGTGGCTCACGATATCGACAGACTGCGTTCGGTCTCCTTCGTCCACGCACGTCCGTTTTACTTAACCGACAACGCAAACGGCGAGGTATAGCTCAACCGAGGAAAAAGAAAGATGGATTCGAAGAAGGCAACAAAGGAACGCTATATTCTTCCTCTCGTCGCGGGGACAGGAAAAGTAAAGATTATAGAAACTGGAAGAAAAGATACCCAGAAAAAGGTGAGTAAATAGCAATAGGGTATCTTGTCAAGCCAAGGCGTTAGTCGAGAACGGCTCGCAGGGCTGGTATCGAGGTCCGTCACCTAACGGCTGCGTTCTATAAACTTTTGAGGTGTGGGTGGAAGGTGGGACACTCTTCCACTTGCTACACCAAAGCGAACCCTGCGTATAATAACATTCCTGGCTCGCGTGCATTGGGGGAGTCTGCGCATCAAAATAGTAAGCACGAGTGAGCGAAGGATGGCGAAAAAAAAAAGGAAATCCGCGAGAAAGAAAAAAAAGAGCAACAAGCAGTAGCGATAGGCCAATGCAGGTGGGCGTACACTCGTGAAGTAATAACGAGGGCCGCCACTTCGGAGCAGTGCAAGGGACGTGGATGTGTAACAAGTGCGTCAATCGCCCATTACGAGGCTTATTATAACGAAACCATATTGCTCGCTCATGACACCCCCCTTGTGTTTCTAAGCCAGGGTTCAAGCTATACGACACACTGAAAAACAAAGACTGTAGCTCCAGAGATACGCGTGAGGGTGAAACGAAAATTAGGACGAGGGGATAGGAGGGTGCATACCCGTGCAGTATGCGTGTTATAAGCGTCCTTGTTTTCGCGTGGCGCACAACAGCACTCCATAATCACACCGGCAACAACTCAGCCCGCCCCTCCACTGATGTCCTCGTAAGCGCTGACGACGGTGCATTGTATATGCACGTCGCGTGCCACCGTATAATACGTGTTTTATTGCTCCTGTGCCACGCTTCTTTATTGCATTAAGCGCCCCCCCCCCCCCTTTTTTTTGTATGCGTATAGAACGATCGTAGCAGTCGCCACGCTCCAGTGGGAACCACTAACGAGCGCCGAAGAGATCTTGTGGGGGTGTACGCGTGTGGCGTTAATAATTATTACGGTTTTTCACTCGCCAGTCTGTTGTGTTCTCGTTGGCCTTTTTCGTTTGGTTGGTTGCCACGTCGCAGTAGTTGATCCGGAAGATGAAACGGCTCATTTAATTCCTGACGTTCTTCTCACGAGCCAAGGCAATTTAGGAAGAGGGGGGGGGGAGGCTACGAAGTACAAACCGACAGCCCAGAAGACGTGACGGAGTGCTGATTACGTAATCATTGTTATTAAAATCGAGACAAACGTCTCAGGTTTTCATCCTGGAGCCTCGAGAGAGCATATATATATATATATATATATATATATATATATATATATATATATATATATATATATATATATATATATATATATATATATATATATATATATATATATATATATATATACACGAAGTGATTTTATTGACGTTTCTTACCCGGACCCAGCATTACCTTTGTTACCTTTGTTTTTGGTATATATATATATATATATATATATAGCATCGAACGCGTTATTCGAAGGTCGTAGGTTCGATTCCTGCTCACAGCTGGTAATTTTTTCATCCACTTTTCTTCTTCTTTCTTCTTATTTACATTCCATTGGTTCTAATAACGTCCCCTGTACATTCCTTGGCATTACTGTCTGTTATATCTCATTAATATTGTGTTAAAACACGGAAATACGAGCCCTTAGGTATTGTTGTGCCTCGCCCAAGTTCCACGTGGTCTTCGCGGCCTGCTGGCACCTGGCAGCTGTTGATGAGTCAACCCTGCACCGGGACGGCGACGGACGCGGACAATCTGGAAAAACCACGTCGCCGGCTCCTCTTGACACAAAAGTCGTTGGCCAAGCTTTTGTCAGCCGCCGAGAGCAACACTCCGAAGCAGCGTCGACCCAGCAGCTGTACGGGGTATTCTGCCTTGCTTGAGTCAACCTGGCTGCATCAGGGAGCGACTTTGCGCATGGGATTCCACGTCATCTCACTGTGGTGCCACGCTGGCGCGTGGGGTCTCCCTCACCAAACAGCGAACTGGGCATGTCTTGCCCCTTTCCTAGGTTCAGAGGGAGGCGGTGTTTGGCTTTCCCTCTTCGGGGACGGAGAGGAAGACGACGATCTCATTGGAGTATCCTGCGCATAAATTTTCTTTGCAAGGGATCTTGGGAAGGCGGACGATGTATAAAAACGCTAGCGCAGAGGCGCTCGTGTGTGATTCTCTTTTCTTGTTGTACCACGCTACCATGTAAATACTGTATATAAACATTTTTTTCTCCTTCTCCGGCTTCTCTACTCGTCCTCTCCGGGGACTCGGATGGCCCGAGTCCGCACCACGCTACCCAAAGGCGCAACAGTGGCTGGCAGCTTATGGGATTCGCCTGCGTCGGCTGCATCGAAGTGGTGAGTGCCGCGTGTTTGCTCTTCTTTTCGCCAGACTCGTTAGCGCAGATGGTCGGTAACGTGGTAGGGTGATTTTGGTAAATTTTGATTCGCAGACCAAGAATTGGGTGGCTCGTGGGCAAAATTACCTTAGAAGAGAAACGGTGTGCATATCTAAGATGGAGAAGTTTAAGGTCCAAGAACTCCTCGAAATTTGTCAGGAGCTGAATATTTCGGTCGGCTCGGTTAAAAGAAAACAACAAATTTTGGAGCACTTGGGAAAAGAGGAAGTGAGTTTAGAAGAGGCCATTGAGGCCAGAGAAACCATTTTGGCAAAGAAAGAGGAGCGTGAGCGCTTAGCCCGTGAACAAAGAGAGGAGGAAATAAGGAGGGATCGCGAGGATAAAGAACATGAAATCCGTCTGAAAGAACTGGAGCTTCGTATGTCCGTGGGAAATCAAAATTCAGGGGGTGGAGAATCAAAGATAAAGGATTTAATCCACACCTTCAAGGCGGGTGACGACATTGCATTATACCTCGTGCATTTTGAGCGAGCATGCGAAAATGCAGGGTTTAGTAGGGAGACTTGGCCACAAAAACTGATATGCGTACTACCAGGCGAAGTGTCCGATGTTATCGCAAGAATGAATAAAGAGGACTCCGAGGTGTATGACAGGGTAAAGGCTGCATTGCTACGAAAATGTCGCCTATCGACAGAGGCTTTCCGCCTGCGGTTCAGGCACTCTAAGAGGGGCAACGAATCTCATTCAGACTATGCCTACCAAATTAGAGCCAACTTTGAAGAGTGGCTCAAAAGCGCGCAAGTCTATGGCAACCATGACAAGGTCATTGAGTTGATGGTACTTGAGCAGTTTTACCGGGGAATTCCCGAGGAGGTAAGGCTTTGGGTGCAGGATAGGATGAAAGACGTAGACATGAACAGGGCAGCAGAACTCGCCGAAGATTACTGCTCACGCCGTAGTCTCCGCAATACACCACGAACTTCGGAAAAAAATGAAAAGGTAGAAAGCTGGTCGGGAAACCAGGGACGCAAGAGGTTTGCAAGAAATAACTGGAAACCCGAAAATTCCAAGTTATTAGACAATCAGCAGGGAAAGGACAGTGAGGGGACTAAGGCGGCACCTTCATCAGGTTCAAAGGCGCCTGGTGACATAGCGCATGCGTTAGAAGCGCGGAAGCCAGTTGTTTGCTACAGCTGCGGAGAAAAGGGCCACATGGCCAGGAGCTGTAAGAGGCACATGGCATTTGCCACAATTCAGGAGTCAGAGGATAGCTTAAAGCTGTTGAAGCCTTACATGAGGACACTCTCAGTGAACGGCCGAATGTGTAGGGTATTGAGGGACTCGGCGGCCACAATGGATGTAGCGCATCCAAGTTGCGTATCTTCCGAAGACTATATAGGAGAGTGTGCCTGGATTCGGCAAGTGGCAGAAAAGCAAAGCGTCTGCCTACCGATAGCAAGGGTTGTAATCGAGGGCCCTTTCGGCCAATTGTGTACGGAAGCAGCAATTTCAGCCAACCTTCCGGAGCACTTCCCTTACCTATTTTCAAATAAGTCTGAGGAAATGTTAAAAACACGTGGAGAATCATTTGCCACCGAAATAGCTTGCATGGCCCTTACCCGTTCGAAGGCGCGCGAGCTGACGCAACAGCTGAGCAGCTCACCCTCTGGGGAACAGACGTCCGAGGGCAGTGTAGGAAAACCTGAGGTAGTTGCGACGGAAAATGAGTCTGCCATGCGAGTTGTCGAGACGGAAACTGGGGCTATGGTCGACAACAGCGAGGAAATATCTCTAACGCCCGAAAACGAGGACTTGGTGACAGGCTCGGTGTTAACACCCGCGTCCACCAGTTGGTGTCAGCTAGCCAGAACCGACCGTGCAACGCTAGTGGTCGATCAAAAGGCGGATCTCGCACTCTCTATGCTGCTAGATGCCATACATAAGGAAGGTAACTCTAGGAAGAACGTTTCGTTCTACACCCAAAACGAGGTGTTGCATCGCAGGTATGAGAACGCTAAAGGGCGGGTCTACAACCAAGTGGTAGTTCCACTAAAATACCGGCGGAACATTCTCGACCTGGCCCACAGCAACGCCTGGGCGGGCCACTTAGGTATAAAGAAAACGAAAGCTAAGCTGGCTCAGGAGTTCTACTGGCCCGGGTGCTGGAAGGATGTAGAGATGTTTGTCCGTGGATGCGACACTTGTCAGCGGATAGGAAAATCAACAGACAAATGGAAGGCACCAATGAAACTAGTGCCAATAGTCACAGAACCCTTCCGTCGGCTCGTGATTGACATCGTGGGGCCTCTGCCTCCATCTAAATCAGGATATCGGTACGTCCTGACCGCGCTGTGCGTTGCCACCAAGTTCCCGGAGGCAATCGCACTGAAAGAGTTGAGTTCAGTATGCGTGGTGGACGCATTGTTGTCTATTTTTTCTCGGGTGGGTTTTCCCTCGGAGATACAGTGTGACAACGGAAGTGTGTTCACAAGCTGCCTTACGACTACATTCCTAGAACGCTGCGGGATAAAAATCGCGCATAGCTCTATTCACCATCCACAGTCGAACCCTGTGGAACGCATGCACTCGGTCATGAAACGCGTTTTGCGAGCTTTGTGCTTTGAGCATAAAAGTGACTGGGAGGGGTGTATACCAGCTGCGATGTTTTCTCTGAGGTCGGCCCCACACGAGAGTACGGGTTTTAGTCCGGCTGAACTTGTCTACGGCAGGAACTTGAGAGGTCCGCTGCACTTAATACGAGAGTCATGGACTGGATATGGGGAGGACCCTAATGTGGTTTCCTATGTACTGGATTTATTGGGGCGACTGGGGACTACACGCGAAGTGGTGGAGAGCAACATGCGCGCAGCACAGGCGCTTTCCAAGGCCCGTTACGATAAGTCAGCTCGAAAGCGAGTCTTTAGAGTGGGCGATGAGGTGATGCTGTTGTGCCCTTCAAGAAAAAACAAGCTGGACGTACAATGGGAGGGACCAGCGACAGTGTTGTCAGTGCTTTCAGACACCAACTACGAGGTAAAGTGGGGCCGGAAATGCCCCAAAGTGTATCACAGTAACCTAATGAAACCCTACATGCGACGAAAAGCAGTAGTAAACCTTGCACTCAATGTTCCTGAGGATGAGGGCGCGGAAATCCTTTGTCTTTCCGATGGCACGGTCAGCAGCACATTGTCCGATAGGGTAGACACAGGGAACACCCTAAGTAAGGCTCAAGAGGAAGATTTAGAGCTTTTAGTACAGGAATTCGCTACCGTTTTCTCCGAGAAGCCAGGCAAAACGGATGTGATTAAGCACGACATTGAGCTGACGGTTAACAAGCCGATCAGCTGTAAGCCGTATCGGGTGTCACCTAGACAGAGAGAGATACTAGAGGCCGAAATTCGCCGCATGATCGACCTAGGTGTTATCATCGAAGCAGACAGTGATTTCACCTCGCCTTTGATTTTGGTTGAGATTCCGGGCCGTGATCCAAGGCCATGCGTGGACTATCGCCGCCTGAACTCTGTAACAGTCGACCAGACTTACCCTATTCCTAACATTGAAGAGAGGGTAGAGACAGTGTCTAAGGCGAAATACATTTCTACGTTAGACCTTGTTAGGGGGTATTGGCAGGTCCCTTTGACAGAGCGCGCGAGTCGATACGCTGCTTTTATCTCACCCCTGGGCACTTTTCGTCCTTTGATGATGAGCTTTGGGCTCAAGAACGCGCCGTATTGTTTCAGCCGCCTGATGGATAAGGTTCTCCACGGGCTCGAGAAATTTGCGCTGCCTTACCTAGACGATGTGGCGATATTTTCGGACAAATGGGAAGACCATGTTGAACACCTTCGGATGGTTTTGGAACGGGTCAAAAATGCAGGTCTTACGGTAAAGAGAGAGAAATGTCATTTGGGCTGTGCTGAAGTAAGCTATTTAGGGCACATTGTAGGAAATGGGCGTCGTCGACCGTCCGAACTCAAGGTAGCCGCGGTGGTCGGTTATCGTCGTCCCAGCACTAAGACCGAGATGAGAGCATTCCTCGGCCTCACAGGTTACTATCAGCATTACGTCCCGAATTACTCCGAGATTGCCAGCCCTTTGACAGATAGTTTACGCAAGACCGAACCTGTGAACATTCAATGGGACTCTAAAAAGGAAGACGCTTTTCAGAAGCTGAAGCACGCATTGAGTGAGAAACCCGTCTTGAGGGCACCGGATTTTGCAAAACCTTTCACTATTCAGTGTGATGCAAGCGAACGCGGTTTAGGAGCAGTGCTATGTCAGACGGACCAGAGTGGAGAGGAGCGGCCGGTTTTGTATTTGAGTCGCAAATTGAGCAGCAGGGAAGAGGCTTATAGCACTTCGGAAAAAGAATGTGCTTGCATTGTTTGGGCCGTACGAAAACTAGGCTGCTATGTTGCTGGCTCTAAGTTTATTATAGAAACTGATCACTCTCCACTAACCTGGTTACACCAAATGTCACCTAAGAATGGTCGTTTGCTCAGATGGAGCATAGCACTGCAGCAGCACAATTTCGAGGTGCGCTACAAGAGAGGTGGCCTTCATACAAATGCAGACGCCCTAAGTCGAGCGTTTTGACTCGTCAAAAGACGCGGAAGGTTTGTTTGATTTTTTTGTTTACCTTTACCTAGTTTATGTGTACTTTTTTTTTCAATGTGTTACAGTGAGGGCGTAAAGAAATTTTTCACTGACTCCCTCGTTGTCCCGAGCTCTACAGTTTGCTTGTTTAGCTTGATTATAATGTTATCTCGATTCCAAATGGAGTTACGTATGAAAGAGTTACTGGACACTTGTCCCGATTGGTATGCACATTGTTTCCTTGAGCTTAAGTTATTAAGATAAGATGTTTGCTTTGTAAAATCGGAGGCCTGGCGATGAGAGTGGCGTGCACGCGGTGCTTGTCGCATTGTGTGTGGCTGACAAAGGTCGTTTCTTGGAGCTTGTCACCCACTTTTCACCGAAGCGGGGCGCAGAGGCCAGCTCTTGGAGCATTCCAGTTTGACCAGGCCCTTCGAGAAAGCAAGAGCCTTGCCGGAACGTCGCCGACATCGACCCGGCCGAGCTGCATGGAACAACTCGACCTCCCGATGTATCATCTGGCGGCGGGGGTGCTGTTGTGCCTCGCCCAAGTTCCACGTGGTCTTCGCGGCCTGCTGGCACCTGGCAGCTGTTGATGAGTCAACCCTGCACCGGGACGGCGACGGACGCGGACAATCTGGAAAAACCACGTCGCCGGCTCCTCTTGACACAAAAGTCGTTGGCCAAGCTTTTGTCAGCCGCCGAGAGCAACACTCCGAAGCAGCGTCGACCCAGCAGCTGTACGGGGTATTCTGCCTTGCTTGAGTCAACCTGGCTGCATCAGGGAGCGACTTTGCGCATGGGATTCCACGTCATCTCACTGTGGTGCCACGCTGGCGCGTGGGGTCTCCCTCACCAAACAGCGAACTGGGCATGTCTTGCCCCTTTCCTAGGTTCAGAGGGAGGCGGTGTTTGGCTTTCCCTCTTCGGGGACGGAGAGGAAGACGACGATCTCATTGGAGTATCCTGCGCATAAATTTTCTTTGCAAGGGATCTTGGGAAGGCGGACGATGTATAAAAACGCTAGCGCAGAGGCGCTCGTGTGTGATTCTCTTTTCTTGTTGTACCACGCTACCATGTAAATACTGTATATAAACATTTTTTTCTCCTTCTCCGGCTTCTCTACTCGTCCTCTCCGGGGACTCGGATGGCCCGAGTCCGCACCACGCTACCCAAAGGCGCAACAGTATACACTTCTCTCCCTTTTATATATATATATATATATATATATATATATATATATATATATATATATATATATATATATATATATATATATATATATATATGTATATACGTTCCGGGCACCTTGTTGATTTTAGGCATCTCCGGAAGTATTCACTTTACGAACAAATGGTGGCGCTATACGATAATAAGGGCAGACTCACCGTGGTGGAAATATTATGGCAACTGTTCGGTTAAGCTGACCCGTTTACGAGTTGTTCTCCCTATCAGTACGTCCTTGTGCTTTGTGATGTTGTATTAAATACCATATTACTGTTTTAGCTTGCCCCACGTTAGCCTTAAAAATTCGAGTGCCAGATATATCTGTTTTATTCTGTGGCCCGTATTCCCAAACCAACCCCGCAGCCTTACCTCACGTTTTCCCCAACTTCCTGTACTCTCTACGTGCGTTATAAAGACACAAAAATGGTAGCGAAAGGTAAGGACAAGGCTGGTTTATGTAGACTGGCCCAATTTGTTTATCATTTGCAATAAATGGTTAAAACCAATAAGGAAAACTCGAGGAAAAAATGAAATTGGTTTGTGAATACGGGCCTGTGTATCACGAATGGTTCGGGATCATGCTTGATGCTTCCTACAATATTATAGGAGATGAAAAGGGCGCACTATTTGTCAACGACCGAGCCGACGGTATCGCAACGAGTGCGTATGTAGTACAACCTGCAGTGAGGCCTTTCGGACGCTATTTCATTAATTTTAATTACGCATTTCACATCGGTCACCATACGCGGATACTGGCCATGGTAGTCTTGTGGATGGTACTCAACCGAAGACCCTAAAGTTGGATCGAATCCCAGCCGCAATCACGATGGAGTCAAAATTCCTCAGTGAGGCTCCGCGTGCATTTAGATTTAGGTGCACTGTAAAGAACGCCAGATTGTCCAAATTTCCAGAGCCCTCCACTGCGGCGTCTCTCATAATCATGCTCTCATTTGGTAGCGTTAAACCTTATCAATCGTTTTTATCATCACGCACATATAAGCATCGTCTATCCCGTATACAGATGATATCAACATTACAAGTGCACGTCTGTTTCTTTTTTTCCTTGAAAGAAAGAGGGGAAAGAAAGAAAAAGTTTGGCATAAAAGCAGAACGCGCACTATTCGAAACCTGGCACAAATGAGCGACGCAAATCGAGAGCTTAAAAGTTGCTGCTCTCGACCGACTCAGGCGAAGCTCTCATGAACGGTCTTAGCACAATGATGGTTAAGAGCGCGTGTTCGTGGCAACGCAGTGAACGCGAAATTCAAATTCAGCTTCGCGAAACAGCAGATCGAAAACGGAAAGATCGAGCCGTTGCGGGTCTTCAAATAAATCATAAGACAAAGAGAGATAGAGAACAGGACGAGGGACGTCGAGACGGAAAGCTCCTGATTTGAGCACGAAAGCAAGAAAAAAAGAAGAAAAGGAGAGAAAGGAAGAAAGAAAGAAAAAAGGAAGAAAGGAAGACGCAACGTCGTGCGACGTCGCCAGAAAATGAAAAAGCGCGGCGATGATGGTTAAATTATGCATGCCGCCGAGTGAATACGGGGGACGGGAAAGCCGGAGGGGAACTTGTGCAGGTGGACGCGGTATATAGTGCCCTCTTTGCTCTCTTCCCGGTGTATACACGCATTCGTTCAGTTTTTTTTTTCCTTCGCCTTATATACTCGCGCACTTATTTCGAGTTTTGAGTGCAGCACGCCGCATCTCGCTTATATCGTGCCGGCGAAGAAGCGTCTTGGTCGCCGCCGACGACGGGCAATCAATACGCCATTAGCGGTCCTCGAGAGTACAAGTCCGCACCGCACGGATTTCCCCTCGCCATATCGAACGCCAAAAGCGAGTGCGCGTTTATACGGAAGACCTCTTCCCGGCCTGCGGTGATCGCGAGACGAACGCTGCTTCCTTATTTATAGTTTATCTATCCATGCAACCCTATATCTTAATTAGACTTATCCGATTCAAATTAGCCGAGGAGGACGAGAGTTGACAAAAAAGTCACACAGTTCCTTATGCCACAGACGATTCGTTTTCCTTCTCACGAGATATCGTTGATGCCCCCCTTTTCCCAGAGCTTCTGAAGCCAACGTGGTTTTTCGGTGCACCCGGAATCGTCCCGCCTTCGAACAAGCGACGACGTCAGGTGATGGTTTAATGATGACGTCGCAAAATTTTCTGACTTTTGCCGTCATGGTGACGTCATGCTGCGATACCGTCATCCAACGACGGTGATTTTCAGCATCACTCGCGTCGATCCCGGTGCCGACGCCAGTTTTCGCTTTTGATAAGACATGTACGGGCTTTAAACTCAACATGAGAAAGGCGCGCACGCACGCACAGATACACGCATGAAGCTGCTTAGTTAACGAGACTAATAAGCGCGCGTTTGACTGCGCATACAGATATACCGGCACGCGAGAGGGAGCACACTACACACAGTTAAATGTGTGTGTGGGGGGGGGGGGAGAGAAGGGAGGCAGACAATTTATTGGTCGTTTTCCCCTCAAGTTTCCTCCGAGAAAAGAAACGTTCTAAAAGCGACCAGCAAGCGAACAAAAAAAAAAACTGAAAGCGCGGTACAACGCACGAGACAGAACCGGCATCGAAGAAGGGGTACTTAGGGAAGCCGAGGGAAATATTGGACGCACCTCTCTACTTGTATGGAGAAGAGCACTCACCCTATCCTTCCACCTGCACTAACTCATTCCCTAAACGATGCACGTATGCAACATTTCATTAAAATCTGGGGAAAATTGCACGAAGTTTAAGGTGTAGTATAGTAGCAGAAATAAGTCAATTAGGAAAAGCTTACGCGCGGTTAAGGGATTAGTTAAGATGACATCTACATCAGCAAGGCGACAAGGGAAGGAGCGTCCCTAAACTGCGTTCAGAGAGGACTGAAGGAAGGAACGGACGATCATGGCAGAGGATTTATTTTCTCCTGTCCCGGCGATTGCCGCCATAATGCCGAAAGGAGAGGGATAAAAGCGTACAGAAGAAAAAAAAGATAAGACGAGATCTCGGGCGTGCAGCAGAAGGAAATAAACGGGAAAGCAGTGCCGCAGGTTGCAGTTAGGAGAAACTGTATCGTACATAAAATGCAACCGCTGGCGGAGTAATTAATATGACGAGCAGTTCGAGAACGGCGGGAAGGGGGGTAGGCGCACTCGAGAAAAGGCGACCATGAGCCAAGCCGAGCCCCTCTGCACAACGCGAACAAACAAAACGGTACTCCAGATCTCCCATCAGCGCCAGCCCCGGCCGTTCGCGCCCGGGCGAGGCCCATCGTTTCGGCCGGGGAATAATTATCGCCGCAAATTCGCCACGAGACTCCAGCGAGCGCATACTTACCGGCGCAAGCTCTGGAAGCATGGCGGCCGATTAACAATTAAAGCAGAGTTTTTTAAGGGGCGCTGAAACGAATTCAGGTCGGGCGTTATTAATTAACTCCGCACAACTCTCCCTTCGACGCATACTCGGGCAACCGAATGCTTTTGTTTTGTTTTGTTTTGTTTAAGTCGAATAAAGGACACGCTACTGTGAAGCATTCCACATACGAAGTAAAATGAGATTTCTGAAACAGCTGAAAACAAAATTTCCAGGCCTACATCTCACTATAGGAGCTCAGTAGAAAACGTATATAGTTTAGGCAACGCGGGATATGTAGGCAATCGCCTTAAATTATAATGAGAACGAAGCATGAAAGAAAGCTTAATCAATTTTGAAAGAAAACTCCGTCAGGAAGCCGATAGAGCCGTTCAGTGATTAGTCAGCAACGCCTAGACGAATGCATACAGCAGCACTGATCACAATGTTCCCTACAGCTCCGGATTACCGTGGTCGTGGTTAAATGTTATCCATATAGTTTGCTATAGGGCTGGATGGTGTTGGTGGCGGCGCATGCGGTGAGAAGCCTGTGATACGAACCACTGGCGCAAACACCTCCCCACCGGGGGGTTCAAATTCGCTCGACATTTTTTTCTATTAGTTTTGAAAGTGTATGTATACACGCACAAATGCGTAGAGTGCTTGAGCTGCCCCCCCTCCCCCGTCTCCCCGCAATAACCCCGGCAAAACAAAAAAAAAACATTTCGGCAAGACCACTGATTAGCACGCTCGAATGTTTCCGCTTTAGGTAAATTCGCGGTGTCTTTTTTTCAAAAGTGCGAAAATAAGTTGTATATACGCTCAGCCCTCATTAATTATCCGGACACCGCTTATGTGTTCCCTGTTTTCACGCGACGTATATGTAGTGAAACTTAAAGCTCCCGTTGCTAATTAATCGGTGAAAAAACAAGCCACTTGCACTGAAAGCACACGAACGTGCAGCACGCACGGATGGCGGATGCGGGTGCACGCCCCAGTGATCAAAGCCCAATTGCCCAGGCTTAGGTAATCAGGCGTGAGTTGTCCACGTGCGTTGTTGCTGTACGTTATATGGTTTCGATATATGGTTTCCGGTGAAAAAGAAGCCCGCATGCAGCGCACAAGACGTAACAGTTAATTTGTCTTTTTCTCGTCCCTTGTTGCGATTCTCCTCCGCCGAAATAACGGTACTCTCTTACACTTATATTTCCTCCGTCTATTTTTTTAATTGTTCAGCGATGACGACTACCAGTCTGTCTGAAACTTGCTTCTACTTTATTTTAAAGTGTAACGGTATACTAAGAATAATGTCGAAGCACCCTCTCGTAAGGCAGTGGATGTGCAATAAACATATATATTATATTGAATAGCAAAGTTCAGTGGGCCTGGTACGCATAAAAAAACACATACGGGTACTTCTTTCACACACACATTATATATATATAAGGAAAACAAGTGTATACTTAAGGGCTCGTTTTTGCGTGTTTTTACACAATATTAATGAGACGTAACAGACAATAATGCCAGGGAAGGTATAGGGGAAGTTATTAGGCCAATTGTATTGTAAATGAGAAGAAAGAACAGTGGGTGAAAAGATACTTGCCGTGGGCAGGATGTATATATATATATATATATATATATATATATATATATATATATATATATATATATATATATATATATATATATATATATATATATATAACCACTTGGGCATGCATATACATGCTGCATATGCTATAGTTACAACGCAAAAAAATAAGGTAACTACCTTTGCTCAGTCAAACTTCGCACGTGTATACACTGAGTTATCGACGTTGAAAAAAGTCTATTTTTCCATACGGAAGAAGGAAGGAACATTCGATAAGGGCATACGTACAAAAAGCATTTGTATAAAAAAGGAGATAACACGCCACGCGGCCGGCGAAGATAACAATGCAAGCACGACGCCACGCAGAATGCCCGAAAGTTTGTAAGTTATAAGCACGCCGCTTAGCGCGCTTCTGGGTTTCGCGTTTTTTTTTTCAAATATCGAGCTGTTTTGAATATTCAAAAAGGGCGGCGCGGCTTTCGACCATTATAGGCTCGCTGGTGCATTATACTTTCGTGGTACGTACTGTATACCCGTATGCACACACCCGTATATACCCGTATGCACACATGTCATGCAATCGGCAGTTGTGCTGACCTTTCCTTGTCAGCACCAAAAATCTACGCTTTACTTTTAGTGGAGCTGGACGAGGCATGTTCGCGCTATATACATGGGTGCGGCGTAGTGGTAAACAAGCAGGAAGCTTCCTTTTGTGACGAACGACGCTTTCCCATGCACGACATCAGGTGGGTGATTGGGGATCACGTTTACATGAGAGCCAAACAAATTGGAGAAGAAAACTTCCTGTACCGCGAAATGGTTTAATCGATGGGAGCCACATTTATAGCCTGTAGGACACGGGTGGCCTGCTCGCGTTCGCTATTGGCAATCGTTCACGAGCCAATGAAAAATAAGCTCCCCGCAAGGCCACTATTATAGAGAAGAATGCTCTACATTGGATGTAGAGATTGTTTAAAACGTAGTTATTAATGTTTGTCACAATGTGTACTCATAATTCAGCCAGACAGGTGAACAAGGAATGGTAATCGGGCATTCGAAAAATGTACACGACAACGCGTCGCCATTGCATCACTGGTTTCATTATCACGTCACCGATACATGAAAAGATTGACGGTGGAGCACGGACAAGTGTTCAAGTAATCAAGCGATAAAAACTGAATGGGGACTATATTACAAGAAAAAAAGGTCACAGCTTTGCCGCAAAGGCAAAGATGTGAACGCGATAGCAATAAATTGGAGGATGGTCGCGCGCAGAATGGCCGGCAGATCGAAACGTGCCCCGCTTTTCTGACGCGCAAAGGACGCACGAAACGTACTCACAGGTAGAGATTAACACGAATAAGCACCTCCGTTGTTACTTCGCTGTGTCTGAAAAGCGCGTCCTTTTCGCAAACAAAGGCTGTGCAACAATTGCAGTGACATTTGTGCGCCCGCTAACTACAACAGAATCGTTCCGACGAAACGCAAAGGCTAGCCAAGACGTACGATTCTCCCCACTGCAAGATAAAGGCGGGCGATCGAGCGTACATCTTCTTATTCTCTACGCGGGCCAAAGTACGCGTGATAGATGAGAGCCGACGCGCACTCAGTGCGCCATCTTGCTGATAATGCTGAAAACACGATAGTCCCCCCCCCCCCCCCCGATATGTCCGCCAACAGCGGTAAGTGGGAAATATGAATAGCTTGCCGTTTGAACGTTGAAGGAGGCACTTCTCGGTGGCACAGTGGTTAACGCCTCGCATTCATATGACGCGGAGTTCGCACGTTCGATTCCGCGCGCCGGAGTCTTTTCTCTGGGATTTTTTTTCTTTCTTTTTGCGTTTTCGTATATATAAATACGTATACATGTACGGTGCATGACGTCGACGCCGGCGGCAAAATCCAGCCGAGAGTGTCCAAATAATTGCTATCGCAATAATACGCGGTTATAAGACTGAGTACCGGTGTAACATGAGATCAGTGAGATGGTATGGTTGCCTGTGTACAGCATCACCGTGATTTCAAAACGAGCCTTCCTGACTGGACATAATTTCTTCATTCAGAACGCATGCCGTAGTGGATGGAGGACTCCAGAAATTTCGAACCTCTGGTGTTACATATGCTACTTTCACTGCAAGATATCGCACAGTACATGGGCCTCTAGCATTTCGCCTCTATCTAAATGAGACCTCTGCGGTAGGGATCGAGCCCGCGACCTTGGAATCAGCAGCCCCGCGCCGTTTAGCCGGCTACTGTCACGTACGCAGACTCGATGAACTGTAACGGTACCCCACGAGGCGGTCTGTGCGTGGCCATTGAGATCGAGGCAACAGCATCGTCTCTGGCGGCATGGCGTGCTAAAGCTCAAGGTTGAAAACACGAAGACGTCTTCATCGCCTCGGGAGGTCAAGTGGAAGTGCGGCGGAGCGCCATTCAGCGCGCGCACTCCTAAGAAATGGCGAGTTTACGACTTCACCCGAGCATTCGCCTTCTTTCGCGTCGGGCTATAGTGTGTGTACACTACACGTACACGCTGTACACACACAGTGCGTGTCACCAGACTTGACTACACTCGATGGAGCTCCCCGCTCTCGGAGGACGCGCTCTTATCTCGGCGTCTCCCTTTCCCCGCCCAGACCACCGCGGGGCCGTGTTTACGACCAACGAGCCTCGTAAATCAGCTTCCCGCAGCGACGAACGCCACACACACTGCGGGCACAATGTCACGGGCCGCTCCCTGTCCCCTGGCTGGAGCGCTTCCTGTTTTCTGCCTAGGTATGCGGCCGGTGACACGGCAGTGCGCGTGCGCTCATTAACCCACAGTCACACACACACACAGACGCCAGCATGTGAAGGAGGATGTGTGCCTTCCCATCTGCATAGGCGCTATAGCTCTCGGGCCAATTGGTAGCGCTAGTGAACGGGTCCATAATGAACTTAGCTGGTCCATAGTAAACTTGGTGCAGCGGCGAATACAGAAGAGAAAGGCGCGCACAAGAAAAAAAATGGACCATGTCTAATTTTACAGAAGAGCTGTATATGGCACACCTCCTTGGTTATGCGGTGTTCGACCGTGTCCGTGTGAAAAAAGAAAAATATATTGACCGCTTCCGAACGTACGATCCACGTGGCCTCTTTCGATGACGTCGCACTACCCAAAGTTTGTGACGTTCCCACATGACGTACATGATGACGTCGTTAGTCAATATCACCGATCGGTCAAAACAGGCCTTCGCCGTCAAGTGAGGGACAGAAAGCGTCAATGCAGCGGTAGGCACAGTGTGTGCTTCGCCACGTCAGTTGCTCTAGGGATGGTGCAGTTGCTCGTCATTTTCGCTGGTCACCCACCTTCACGGAATCAAATGGCTCAATATTTGTCTCGTATACACGCACTGTAGTACACCTGTTTTGGAGCTATCTGTACAAGATATGGCTGCATGATGACGACACGATCGCGACCTCTTTTGTCCAAACCAGAACCCAGTGCCAGGTGGCGTCGGCGACAAATCTCTCGCACATACCCGCAAATACCTTGGAAGGAAAGAAGGGGAAATTTAAGGGTCCGTTCTTAGAGAACATAATTTGAAACTAACAGAAAATGGTTAACCAACACACATCCCATATTATTCCCTGGGCATTATTGTCTGTATACTTCGCATTAGCACAGAAATCTGGCAGTTTCGTTCCAAAGCTCCCAAATGGAATGTGCGCAAACTGATCATCGACCCATTTCACACAGTATATCCTGTGCGTTCAGTATGAGCTGTGTATGGGCAGCTGGGCTTAAAGGGTAGATTAGATATATTGACACCGCTTTATGTAAAGTAAGCGCCAAAAGTTTACGGACCACGACACACACACACACACACACACACACACAGAGAGAGAGAGAGAGAGAGAGAGAGAGAGAAACTCAATATCTTATCTGCTTGGCAGACAACCTTAATTCAAGAACATAGGTAAGTTCTTTAGAAACGCTTCCAAGATGTATTGTGCAGTTCCACCGCACACGGTTGTAAATTGCTGGTAAATTTAATTTTTTTTTTCACAAACCTATAGCTGTTTCAAAAGTTTCGACGCCGACCGCACACACTCATGCGGATCCCTGAAACGAAACCAGAACTATAGCTACCACGAGAGGGCGCGGGTGACGCTAAGTTCGGCGAACCGACAGACCCCCAATGTCGCGTGGAGTGGAGAAACATAGTCGCGAAGTACGCGAGTAGCGGGCGTCTTCCAGCTATGTACCGAGAGGGAATACTTAAGGACAACAGCGCTAAAATTACTCACGGCGGACAGAAAAAAAAAAGACGAGACAAGCGCTTTTCCCGTCCGCCATGTGTTGTTTTCGCGTTGTTAGCCTTAATGCACAACCAACTAGCTATAGCCAAGTCAAGCAGCAGAGAACACCTGGCGGCCGCTTCGTGGGCTCGACCAGAAGTGAGCTTCCCAGTATGGTGAACTATAGAGATAACGCTGAGGAAGCTCTCCCGTTTCTGTGAAATAGAGTCGGGCTGAGCGTTTCTACACTCCCAGAGCATGTGTCTCAAGTGTCGCCTTGTGTGTGTACGAAGTAGGGTGCCTGAATGGTTTCCCTCGCCCGCCGCTCCTTGCAGGGTGGGGACATTGTTTGACGGGGTGCTCGCCGCCGCGACCGGTTTTTCCTGACGGCCGCCGCCATTGCAGATCTCACTTCGCATAGCGACGGGAGCAAAGAAGGAGCTGTGGCCGCTCTGTCATATACTTTTTTAGGGAAATGACTGGGTGCTGCGTGCCCATGTGCACGAACAACTCCAGAAATGGTTGGAAACTCTACCATTTTCCGACAGAGCCCAAAAGAAGGCTGCTATGGATGGTGAAGATTAAGCGAGACAAGTGGCAGCCTACGAAGTCCTCGTGTGTATGCAGTGTGAGTATCCCGACATGTGTTCTTTTCTCGTCGAGAACTTTGAAACTTGTTTTTTTAAATGTGTATACGTGTCTGTGGGTCACTTTGTCGGTGCTGTAAACGCTTCACGTCTAAGTTGCAGTTTTTCTCTCTTTTTTTGCGATCTCTAAAAGTGCAGCTATGGAAACGTGTGGCGCAGCCGCAGTATTTGAAGTTTGTACCAGTTTTTAGTCACTATATGTATAAACAAAATAGGCTGCTTGTTATTAAATTGCGTATTTACAGAAAAGTGTTTTTCATTCGTTTATTGCAAATCACGAAATTCAATAAAAGTTGTGTGGTATACTGTGTCTTTCTAGTAATTCTGTCTAGGCTAAGCTAAGCTAAAATTCATGGTTCATAACGGACTTACAGGCACATTTTGAAGCAAGCCATTTCGAGCAGCACCGAGCTGACCAGTGGATAAAACTGAAGCCGAACGCTGTGCCAACGGTGTTCCCTTTCAGGGGTAAGTTACTGTTTCACTGTGCGTCAAAGATTCTGTATGAACCTAACAGGTGGCAACAGTACAAGGCTAAAATGATTTAGTTTCAAAAATTAGGATGATCCGTGGAATTCCTCGTTTGAGGATATTAAGAAAGTCGGGGTACGTGCCTGCGACCTGAGAAAAGGCATATGTCTGCAACCTATAATACTGCTAAAATCCAGTACAGGCCTGTGATTAGAGCTGGCTACCTTGTAATACTTGCAGCTTGTGACTGTCCTTTTTTGCACTGCAGGCTTGCCTCCACAAAGGAAGGCGCCAAAGGACAGGGCAGGACCTGCTGTGTTGCCTGATGCATGCCAAGAAACACGCGGTGACAACTCTACGGCCATTAATTGTACGCCACTCACAAGTGCACAGGCGAATTTAAATTCACGCACAGACAGTCTTGGCGCACAGCAACCGCAAAGCTGCAATTCTCAGACGCCTGATTCAGTACCGCACATTATGGAAAGGGAAGAAGTTGTGATCTCGGCCGATGCACCTGACGGGGCACGTGAAAACAAGCAGTTAAATAAGCAGCTCTCCGATATGGGCAGAAAATACACTCAGCTACATCAAGTCCATCGGAAAGCCACCTCAACCATTCAAGCACTAAAAAAACAGGTGAAAAAATTGGAAACCAAAATGGAATTATTCGGACAGCGTTTGAAATTCCTCAATGATGACCAGCTGCAGGCTCTTGGGCGCCAGAGTAATAAGGGAAGCACTTGGTCTGCAGAAACAATCAAGCAGGCGCTTCAGATTAAGTTTTCCTGTGGAAAAACTGGTTACCAGACACTAAGAAATCTGGGCTACCCCTTGCCATCCGGAAAAACCCTTGCACGTCGCCTTCAGGGCCTCAAGTTTCTTCCCGGAATTTTGACGGAAGTCATCGATGTTCTCAAAATCAAAGCAGAGAACATGCAAGACATTGAAAAAGACTGTGCTTTGTTCTTGGATGAAATGGAGATTGCTCGCGGGTACGAGCTCGATCGCGCTGAGGATGTGGTGTTGGGGGGGCAAACTATGCCAGAAAATCCAGACGAACCTGCACATCACGCACTAGTGTTCATGGTAGGAGGCCTGAATACGAGATGGAAGCAAGTGATTGCCTACCACTTCACCGGAAGTCATGTAGAGGGTAGTATCCTCAAGGACTACGTCATGAAGATAGTGCAGCTCTGCGCGGAAATCTCTTTAAGAATCCGTGTCGTCACTTGCGACATGGGGGCTTCTAATCGGGCTATGTGGCGCGAGCTCGGATTCTCCAGCCACAGGAATTCCATTACTGTATGTTCAGTGCCTCACCCCTGTCTGGAAGACAAAGAATTGTTTTTCACAGCAGATGCTGCACACGTGCTGAAGAATGTCAAGTCACAGTTGCTTTCATCGGAAGTATTCTTTCTGAGTGATGCAACAGTATGCCAGCACAATCTGCCATCAAAAGAAGTGAACGTGGACCATGTGCGCAGTGTAATTAAGTATGATGCTGAACGAGAGCTGAAAGTCGCCCCGAGGCTCTCAGAGTTACACATTTCGCGAGGCCATTTCACAAAAATGAAAGTGGGAGTTGCTGTCCGCTTCTTCAGGGAAGCTCCTGCAGCGATTCGGTACCTAATTAAAGAGGACGCGATAGAGCCGGAGGCAGAGACAACAGCTTGGTTTCTAGAATTAGTATTCAACTGGTACACGCTAATGTCTTCCCGCCACCCATCAGTTGCTCTCAGCCTTCGAGACATGCGGAGGTACCACGAATCAATTGAGCTACTGAACTCGGCCCTCGAAGTTTTTCAAGGAATGAAGATGGGAAGCAAGGCACAGTGGAAGCCTTCGCAAGCAGGTTTACTAATAACAACAAAAGTCGTTCTTCGTCTCCAAGACATTCTCTTGCGCAGTGAAGGATACGAATTCTTCCTCACGAGCAGAATCTTGCAAGACTGCCTCGAAAATTTGTTTTCGGTGGTGCGCATCAGGAAGCCTGTTCCTAACGCATATGACTTAAAGTGTGCCCTGAAGCTTGTGTGCGTGAGTCAGTTCCTTCATGCACCCGGAACGTCAAGCTACGAAGTCGACGATGCTAAGTACCTCGCCGACATGCTTGCAAAAGGCAAACAAGAGCACGGGGAGGTGGAAGCTGATGTCATTGATGACTCGGAAATTTTGTTCATTGAAGAACTTCAAGAAAACGAATGCAACATCCTTTTCTACATCGGCGGCTTCCTTTTAAAAGGTATGCTGAGTGTTGTAGCGGGATGCGGGCATTGTAATTCTGCCTTGTTAGGCTCAACTGAAAGCGAGCACGCAACTCTGACTATTCTGAAGGAGTACAGGAGTGAAGGTGGCAACCTCACATATCCCAGCAAGGATGTTTTGCTGACACTCAAGTCGTGTGAAGAGCATTTCAGGGGCATCATAAGTTGGAGTGAGGGCTTGCTGCGCTTAAGGTCCCCGTTGAAGGCCGTGACCGATTATTTGAACGAGATGGTGCGCCCTTGCGTAAAGACTTGCTCCGAGCACAGTGACGCCGTAGCAAAACTCCTTATTGCGAATTATGCAAGACTGAGGCTTCGCGTGCATTTGCGCCACGTTAGTTCAAACGGCGTCAATGAACACGGAAGCAAGACGTGCGCTGGGGTAAGCCTTCCGTGACCAGCCGAACTGGACCAGTCACTTATAAATTTTATTATTTTTTCTTTCAGAACACTTATTGTTTGATTAAAATATTTTGAGTTCATTGTGAACTGGCTAACCTCCCTGTCCTTTCTTCATCCTCCTCCTTAAGTTCATAGACATTTTTCTTATTTGTTATACAATATCACATTCTTAGATAAAAACAGCGTTGTGATCTTTAAGCTGACTAAGGTTGTGATCTTTGGAGAATGTTTATGGTAAGTTAATATTATTGCGGTCGAAGCAATACCGACACAGCGTCACAGAGGCAGAATACGAGAGTGATACTTCTCGGATAATTAGATTGCTCGCTTACATATATCTATGGAAAGTAGAAAAACTGAACAGGTATAGGGCATCAAAATCGTTATTACTGCATTTCATCTTGTATTTTCCAATAACTTAGTAAGATTTTTTTCTCAGTGGTCACATAAAAACGAGAGATTCAATTGATGTTTACGCTGTTTCACTATCTCAACCAGCTATAACAGAAAAATAGCTGTGTAACAAATCTGAATCTCATTCCCGCAAGATTATTCAGAGCTGCGAGGGCACGCAAGGCGGGGGAAAAAGCAGGATGAAGTAAGTTCAACGCGTACAATGCGAGCACTACTGAGTGGCTGGCACGCTGCACAGCCACTGAGGAGTGCGGTGAGTTTAGGTAACAGGAAAAGGCGTGCGCTTCATGAATTAATGTAGATTTATCCTGCAAACAGTCTCCAATGACAGACGCACATATTCAGACTGCTTTTTTATAGCGCGAAATACCATTTCTCGCACTAAACTCTTCTCAAACTCTCCTCATACGCGCGCGCAGGCAGTGTGTTTCGTTGGGGTGAGATATGTAATGGCGGACGCTCTAGCAGACGACGCGGTTGTCCCCACCCTGTACGGAGCGGCGGGCGAGGGAAACCATTCAGGCACCCTAGTACGAAGGCCACGCACGTTTTGCCCGTGTACGAGTCGGGATAGGAAGAGCGACGTCGACTTCACTTTCGGAGCCACCGCAGAGCCACGATCCGGTCATCCACTTCATGAAACGGAGTCTCAAAGTGGAACGCCCGCATCATGAGCCTATATAGGCAACGATCGTGCGAGGCAGTCATGTTTCATGCATGAACCTTCGTTGGTGCCTCGAAAACTGGGCGAGAAAAAAATACGATAAAAAAGCGACAAAGAAACAAAAAGGCGACAACGTGTTCTTTCGCACGTAGCTTTTTATTATTATATTTCACATGAAAACAGAATAAGCTTGCGACATTTGTCACGTCATGTTTTAGAGAAACCGCCCCTCGCTTGGCAGCGCTTGTGCGAGCGTGCGTGCGCGAGAGGAACGCGAGGTAAATACCTGCTTAAGAAATGCGCGGGTGTTGAAGGAACGAGCACTGACAGGGCGATATTTCACGAAAAATCTCCGCAAGCAAAGACGTACCCCGGCAGCAATAACGAGTTAAAAAAAATGTTTCCCGGATTTATTTTTCTCTTCCTTGGTATACGTATAGCGTTACCTTGCGCGGAAGATTTTGGAACGATTACTCTTCGCCATGCGCTCACTCGCTTTCGCTTGACGTTGGAGACGAAGCGCGATGCCTGGGTGTAGCGAAAAGCGCTATACTTCCACGACATATCTGGGCTTATCTGCGGCTACTCTCGTTGTAAATGTTGCTTTTTCTTGAGCCAGCTAGCTGTAGTATATGTAAACTTGTAGTCTCGTGTGCTTTTGCTTGCAACTGACCAAGCGTATTGCGTCGACCGAGCTGGTATTTTGTAGCGATGCGCTATCCCTTACTTTATGCTCCAGTTCTAAACTTAGGCGGATGTGTGCTCTGACCAGAGGAGCAGCAGGATTTTTTGATGAAAAGCAGCTTATGGCCGAGCTCGATCCGTCGTTCGTGAACACCCTTAATGCGCATGTGCAACAACTGGCTTAAGCGCAGCCAAAACGAACCAACGCCTCTTCTAGAAAGATGCCTGAGGAATGGCTGAGGACCGTATCAACAACATCTACGCTCTTCTACCGCGAGCCGTCGCGTTCCCAAAGGCATGAATGAAAGGCCCACCAATACGCTCGTGGACACTGCAAACGATGGAGCAAATGGAAGGAAGGCCGGGGAGAGGGTGCATCACACAGATGAAGCCAACAAATTCCATCCAAACATGTCCAGCTTGAAAGAACGCGAACGGGGGCAACGCGCCTAGAAGTGGGGGAGGGGGACGAGAAAGAGTAACCGCCAACAGCGATCATCGAGGGGCACTCCCGCGGGCCAAGCCAACCGAAAGCCACCAGCTTGCGTGTACACACCACACGCGCTACTCCATGCGAAGAAGCCAGGGAGTATACGTGAGGGAGGGCTGTCCGGTGAGTTATTCGGAGGCCGCCGCGCTGCGCGAGGCTCACCTCTGCAGTCGGGACGCACTTAGCCGCGCCTTCCGAGCTTTCATCGAACGGGGCCCCGGAGGGGAAGCCGAAAGTGTAGCCTAGAAGCGACCATCGGCGACTGTAGGCACAAAAGGCGGCCCGTTTGGGGCGGCACCAACAGCAAACACGTTCTTCGGCACGCAAGCACACACAGAGAGAGAAGAGTGTATCGCGAAGATTGGGGGAAAGGAGGGTGGGGGGGCCTGTAGTAGCTGCCACCAGCGGCGCCGGATAAATGAGAGATGGTGGGGAACACCACCTCTGCCGCTCCGCCGCCGTGAGCCATCGCATACCACCGCGGAGGTTGTGTTCGTGCCTCTCCACTCGCGCATACCGCGGCGCACGATTGAGTTAGGAACTAAACCAACGAGAGGGAGTGCGCACGTCAAACGCTCCTTTTTGCCCCCCATGGGCGTCGACAAAGAATGATGCGGTGACGCGCGAGCCTCGGTGAATTCCGCATAGTGAGACACCGTTCCGTTTAATGTATACGGTCCAGCGGGCAGTCGCCGTGTCTGGCCGCTGTGCCGGACGGATAGTATTAACGGTAGGCCTGCAAGATGCAACCAGGAATCGCCCATTGAGGGACGTGCTGCGCTACGGTGCCAGCGAGCTTAAATATTCAACGAAGTTTCACACAGCCAACATTCGCGGCGCTAATGCTGAAAAACGTGCTATATATAGTTAGTACATCGTAATAGCTTTTAGGGGCGAAGCTCCTAAAGCTATGGGTCTGTCCATCCCTTGTATATTCCTCGTGGCACGTGACCACCTAGGTGCATGATGCGCACTCTAGTGTGATTAGCGGGCTGAGAGACAGACAGACGGGGGGGGGGGGGGGGCACGGACGGATGCTCAGCCCCACTCATCAATTCACTCTGTGAATATGCTGTTAATTTTTTTCTAGCGCAGACTGACACGCGGACAAATAGAGGTTCCCGGTCAACGTAATGCGCAGTTATCGAAAGGTAGGATCTGCAAAACCAACGATAAGGCGCCGTTAATGCGTGACCACACGTAAGCGATGCAGCGCGTCAGCGCCTGGCTTCTGACTCGGCGCCGTTCCCTGTGGTACACAGCTTCTTGTATAGCCACTCGTCCCAGAAAATGGCACGGTGACTCGTGAACGCGGTTAACACGAGACGAGCTGCAACGAGCACTTCAGGTCAGGCCTTCAGACGTCTCTGTTGCTGCGCAACCATCAGCGCGCACCCCCTCCTTCCGCCCCCACTTTGTTTACCTACAAAAAGCAAGTTACGCTAACAAGCTTAAGCCAACGGTGCACAGTATTCGATGTCGATTATGCTGGGGTTTTTCCTCGTTCGATCACGAACACGTCTTCCATACACACCACGCACCGTTTAGCAGAGCGTCGATGACTACCGTTCATGGCGGCCGCGGTGGGAAAGGGGCGCGATGGGGGATGCACGCCGCCCGAGAAAGCGTGAGAAGGAGCGAGAAGGAATGCGGCGGCTCATCGTCGTCGTGCAGGCCCCGCGAGATCCTCCACGTCGTCGCCGATGCCGAGGCTAACCACCCATGAAGAGGCGGCCGCTTTGCAGCCCAACAGGCGGGAGTGGGGCTCCTCCATCCCGTGGAGCGCGCGGCATACCTTCGTCTGGCCGCTCCGAAGACGCCGCTGCTGCTGACTCCGCCAAAGATGCCGACGTACCGATATCGGCGCCGCGGGGGCCGACGTACGGCGGTATCGGCGCATTCGGCATGCGAGCCGCGGCAGAAGAGAAACAGCTCTGGCCCCGGAGAAAAGGTCACGCGCGCAGCAGCACATCGAACACGTTCGTTTGTTAGTGCCGTGTTGGACGGAGCAACTGCGTGAGTTGCTTCCTCCTCCTCCTCATGCTCACATCGAAGCTAACGCTTGCCAACAATGTACAGACGCTCAACAGGGACGGGGTGTGACTCAGCTGTCAATCTCGTAGAGTAACTTCAGCGAACCTGTACTACCAGCGCCCTGGACGTACACCACGGTCAACTTCGAACGAGGATTCTGATACGTAGAATACGGAATCGGGACTTCTTATTTCGGGAGTGCACGCGGCAAGGCTTCTCTCCTTCTCTCTCTTTAAAATGGGGTCCGCTAGGCTCAACACTTCCGAGATTGATTGATTGATATGTGGGGTTTAACGTCGCCAAACTACCATATAATTACGAGAGACGCCGTAGTGGAGGGCTCCGGAAATTTCGACCACCTGGGGTTCTTTAACCTGCACCCAAATCTGAGCACACGGGCCTACCACATTTTCGCCTCCATCGGAAATGCAGCTGCCACAGCGGGGATTCGATACCGCGACCTACGGGACAACACTTACGAGAAGTGACTGAGTGAATACACTGCGTATCTATCCCTAGGGTGTCTGGTCTTTTACTTCTCCCGTCAGGGAAGAGCACAAGCCGAATATCTATCCCGTTTAACCACTTCATAAGAGTGCTTCTTTCGTAGCTCTCCTGACTCTCCACTCTAATGCAAGCTGTAGTACATCCAGTTTGCATCACCTAAGTGTGAGCGAATACAGAACCGGAAGACAATTGTCTGGAACCCGGAGTGCTAATGTACACATTATCGAATCGGTCCCACCGTCAGCGCTGGTTGCACACTCTGAATGTTTGAAGTCGACAGTCCAGGATGGTATCACCGACATACGCGTATTGCACCGCGGAATACAGAATCCACACTACCATCTTATGGATTCTTGCTACGCCACCGCGAGCATTTTGATTTGACATTCAGTTTCGTGCGCGCGGCGGTATCGATAGAGCCCCCCAGGAAAAGCTAATCGCATAAACTCCCCCTAGAACGAGATAGAAAGCGAATAGAAGAGATTCGGTACAAGATCCGTGGGGACGGAAACACATGCGAGGGAGGAGAAACGGCAAACAGAAAGCGCCGCTCGGCGGATGAAATGAAAGATCCGTATCGCCCCGGCGTCCCTCGATTGCGGCCGCTTGCGCAGCATCGCTCCGCTGGGATGACCTCCTCCTCCTCCCGCTCTTATCTCTCGAAGGGCGCCTTTTGATTCGAGCCGCCGCTTCGAAAAAAACATCGCTACGCCGCGTCTCGGCTCGCAGTCAGTGCATGCATGACTGGGTAACTTTCTTCGACATTCCTCCTTGTTTCTTTACCACCGATGTTTTATTTTTATTTTTTTGAACCAATTAGGCGCTCAATTGGTATACCGCACACGGATTGCGCTCGTCCGCCTTCCCGAGATTCCAACGCACTATCGCTTGTACAGTATATACGCGCACTCCGTGGGAATGACTCATTGCGTGTTGTAGATATTCGCCCTGTCGCGTGTATACAACGCGCGCAGGCGATACACAATTCACCATGCACCACCATTCGATCACTCATACCACGTTTCAACATTATACGGAGATGTCAGTGCCGAAGCAATGGGAATGATAGAAAGACGACTCGATCAATCGGCAAATGTGTATCGCGCTTTTCCTGGCGAGCCAAACTATATAGTGTCGTGCATGACCGACTAGAGGTGTATACTTATGGTCCACGTATTTACACCGTGAACGCGTGCTGTGCTACAATCGCTTATGAACGGCAACTCCGCAGCGTCAGATGCGAAATAAAAGGCGAACAGAGCGAATCCATTAGCGGTTGGCTTCGCGCCTTTGGCGGCCAGCCCGGTGTCTCGGAGAGAAAACGGCAATGACGTCGTAATAACGCTTCTCACTTATCCGCCAGCGCCGGAAGACCATTTGTGGCCCCGAAAAACGCACCCTCCCGCACCCCGTCGTGAATGTCGTGGATTTCAACGCTTTTATACCGCGGTTTCTGCAAGGTCACGTGCTGCGCCCTTTGCGCAACTTTCCTCACAGCCTGCCTCCCCGTTCGCCGCATACGCACTGTAGTCCGTGCGAGCCGAGACTGTGGATCATTCTGCTGAGCGTACGATGATGCAGCGTGTCTCGAACTATCGGTGGTACAGGTCAGTCGTGGGGGTCGAGACGACGAAGGTCTCCCAGATTTCATGACTAATAGGTAGACGTGAGTTGTAAGAAGCCAACAGCAGCAACAAAAAAGGAACACCGGTGGAGATCGAGGTGTAATTTCCATCACGATCGCTGGACGAAGTGGGGGAAAGCAGTGCGACGATCCCGCCACGTAGGGGTGGTCGTCGGTCAGGTCATCTCGGCGGAGGTCTTCTTCGCCGCTTCCAGCCCAGTGTGTCGGCGCGGCCTCCGGCACAAAAGCAGAGCGCGCACCGCCCGCTCATCGGCCGGGAATGCTCCCCTCCCCCAACAACGTTAGCAGCCAAGCCATTACACACACGCGCACTCACGCCGCACCACACTACGCACACTCATCGGGTCCTTTTTGTTTGCGCACTCGTGAACCTCCTTCCCTTCTCCATTACGCGCCAATACCGTCTGCGGGGGCAGGCTATTTCCCCCGACCGCTTTCTTTTCGGGGCGCATTCCTGGGGCAGGTGGCGGTGTGGCGTGGCACGGGGCAGTTACGACTCTGTCGGCCGGTCGCTTTGGTCTCCACAATAGAAGAAGCGCGCCAGAGCCCAAGAACACGCCTCCTAATCACCGCCACCGAGAAAAAAGAACGGCGACGAAAGAGAGCCCCGGATCCTCGCTTACCCTCCCCCCCCCCCCTTCCCGGAAAACGCGCGTGCGGCGACGCGCCGTGTAATTGCGCGGCCAGCTGGTCCGAATGACTCAGCTATTTCGCGTTGGTGTAACCCATGCCGGCCGCCTTGGGCGACCACCGGATGAGAGACCCCCATCCCTGGACGCTGCTAAATGAACACTCTCTCTTGAAACCACACACCGAGCAGTGTCAAATGCACCGCACAGCTGAATCGGGAAGTATGGAAAACTCCGAAAACACAGCCGCGGGCCGAGCACGTTCAAAACCAGCACCGGATTAAGAACCGCTTTCAGCCACCCGCGTTACATTGGGTAAACACGCTGCGAAACGTGCTGGCATGACTTACACCTAATTTTCGCACTCGCTCGCTGGATTCCGTGCCGACCAGTTGTGCCCTCGCGATCTCCGACGACAGCGCAGCTCTGGCCGCCTGGGTTAGCCCTAGGCCATCTCCTGTCACCGACAAGAGCTCTCGCCAGTGGTGCCCCGTCCTCGGACTCCTGCAACAGTGTCTTTCTTTCCGGTCTTCTCTTTATTTCCATCGCTCCATGTCCCTGCGCCTCGATCTCTCCTTCCTATCTCTCTATCTCTCCACCTTTTAATCCTACCCTTTTATTCCCTTCTCTACCTCCATCCTTCGTCAGCTACTGTTGAGGTGTCCTTCCCCTGAGAGACAGTTACGGGCTAACTTTTCTATTCTTTGCATTTAAAATCACTGCCCCCACCCTAATTTTTGCCGAGGGTTGCCTGAGCTGCGCCAACTTGCGGAAAGTTCGGTAGTTAAAAGGCGCGCACTCACAAAAACCGAAGTGAGATGAAGCCCAAACGACCAACTAAACGCTGCCAGAGCCCAGAGGCAACAGTTGTCGGTGTCCTTTTCATTCGCGCGAATGGGTTTTGTGTTCTGAGGTAACACTACTCAATCACACTGGGCCGTACTGAGCAGCTGTGAGCTCGGAGAGCCGCAGGTAGGACTACAAGACAAGGTATAAGATTGGGCTCGTTCGTTGTTCGCAACACTGAGGTAACAATGAACACAAGCAGAACACAAAGTACTATAGCCCCAGACAACTTTCGAAGGCAGCAGCATTTTTGCCTCCGGTGCGGATGAATATGAGTTTGCATCAATAAGCGTCGTCTCTAGAGCGACGTCATCAGCAGCACGGAAGGTAGCTCCGCCGTATAGTACACACTAGCGGGCCCTAAGACACGCTTCGGTCAACATCGCGGTCTCCTGCCTTTTTTAGTTGTATGCTACTACAGGTATACGTAACTGGAGCACTCACTGACCCAGACCTGCCGGCGAATTAGCTTCCTGGATCAGCGGTCGTCTTTGTCTGTCTCGACCCATGAATAGTTGGCTCAGCATCATGAACAACCAACTGGCCCAATCAGAAAGTTCGCCCTCGAGTGTAACTGCTTGCTATATACTCAAGCACACAGTATAGTCAGTCCAGACCGCGTGTGATATTGGCCACAAGCTACGCCTTCGCAGATCGTATAGAGTGCGGGATAATAACGCAATTTCGACGTTCGACTTTGAGCACCCTATAAAGCGAGAAGCTTATGCGATCCTGTGGAGAAAATTAGAGGCTAACAACCAGAAACATAGCGAGCCATGATAGTGTGACACTTATATCAGCCGCTCTGGCGCACATATATAGGACTCCAACGCAAAAGAAAGTACAAGTTGAAAATTAACAACAGCGTGCTTATTTATGATCATGTCTCAGACGGCAGATGAACGACTTGCGAGAAAACAAGTGCGGGTGCCGGTCTGTTCTACATGAACTGGACGGAAGCGATTTCACTCTCGAGAAGATATAGGCACCATGGGGCTGCTCGTCACAGTTACTAAATGACACGAAAGCGCTGTGGCGCTTTCTCAAGGACGCCGGTCTGATTCGTCGTTTATGATGTCAAACGTGAAACTGTTACGCGTAGGCTCAAGACAGCGACTTTTCTCCTTTCCTCTGTAACTTTCCTTCCTACTTCCCCAGTGCAGGGTAGCCCACCGGGGCCCAGCCCTGGATAACCTCCCTCGGCTTCTTCTATTCGTATTCTCTCTTGCTCGAAAAGTGGCAAAGTAATAAAATTAGTGTACCGTGTAAGAGCAATGGCGCGCTTACTTGTATGAGGCCTCATACGCGCTATGTCGTTTTCCCGCTAATGAATTCCTAATCACACCAAAAACGTCTTTCTGCGTCGGAGAGAAGTCACAAAATACCAGCGCACAATGTATAAATCTGCAGACACCGCATCCACCGCACGGGTGAAACGGCTTACGAAAACCTCGGTTGCCCCGATTTGCCCCCGTCCACACTGTAATATACGCATACCACGCGACAGTGCAACGACGAGCTCATTATTCAAGAATGCTCAAATTTCCATACACTCCACGACTTCCCATACAGAACGCCGTACGCCCCGACAGACAGGCGCAACCCCGCAAGCATCCCGCAACCTTTCATCCTGTCCCAACATTCTTTGGTCTTCATGCTCTCTCCCTCTTTTTCCTTTCACTGAACTCCCACACTGCAGCGCCGGAATGGAAAGCGCGCATTCGAAAAAGAAAGGGCGAAGAATAAAAGAAAAGAAACAGAACCGGTACAGAGACGCGGCTTGACAGGCGGGGACGAGCCATTCGCTCGAGCCGAGACAAGTTCATAATAAAGCCGCTCGAGCTCGGTGCTTCTCGAGGGCACGTCCGTGGCCCGCAAGAGGGTGACACACGCAGGGGCAAGCGGGCGACCCGCCGGAACCCTCCTCGAAGAAGCGTGCCTGGCAGCACTTGGACGGGCTGCCATTCCCGCTCAACAAAGGAAAACGCACGGAGGAAGGCCGCCGCCCCGCGCATGTATGTATGCGCGTGCGGCATCGCGCCGCGTAAAAGGGGGGTATTTCACTTCACAAAGAGCTCGTAAATCGCCTCGCAAATGACGGCCCCTAGGCAGACGCCCGGACACACGCGCACTTTCCAACGAACAACTTGGCCTGCCACCACGATGGCGCTGTGTGCGCATGCAAGGAAGACGGGGAGCGGGTGATCCGGCACAACCACAACGACGTGCATGCCACGCAACAGCATTTGGACAAACGCCGCACGGGCGAAATTCGCACATTGTTTTGTTTTTTATTCTACTGTAACTTAATAATGCCCACTTTTTGCTATTCCTCAATAAACGAAGTATGTCATGCGCACTTGCTAAACGACCTCTTGCGCATATGTACTATTCCTCTGCCAATCTTTTATAATGATGGCTAGCACGCCCCTTGTTAGCCGCTATCAGTGCCTTCTGTGCCAGGCCAACCCGTACCACGTCATCTATCTATCACGACACTCATTATCAATCTGCAGTCGACAGAGGCATACGATAAAGCCCGGGATACTACGGGAAGGCTTTCCCTGGCGCTTGCTGCGGAAGGATCATGCAAATATCCAAACAAGTAAATAGATCAGTGATCCCATGAAGCTTCTTGAACAAGCAGGCGCATACTCATCCTATTAAGCCATTCATGTAGTACATGTCATGAGACCCTCCTACAGAATACACAGTTAGACATGCAAATATGAAAAGTATTGATTTCATGAGAACAATTTGGGCAGGTGGAGCATCGAAAAGCTGTTCCCCTTATGACAACCCTAATTCGAGACACGAAAGCCGGCACGAACATGCTTTATTGAAGCGCACGCCTCGACTTGATGAACGCCCGATAGTGGAACTCTGCAAGCTCAAGGCTCATGCGGCTTTGTCCCCGACGGTTACTCGCGCTTGTCGCACACCGCCTTCGAGTGGGTTACTCGTAGGCGTCCAATTAAAACTAATGAGGGAGGCCTCACATGCAAGCCCTCTATCTGTGACTCCACCAGCCTTAATACTTGCGTAACGCGGAGCAATTACGCTGAAAAGATGCGCGCAGCGTCGTTCAGCGGCTTGCTTGCACAGACGGAAAATGGCCTTCCACTTTCGGAAACACACGTACGACGATTGGGTACACCCACTTCCCCCCCCCCCCCCCTTCTTGCTCCGTCGCGCACGGATCGCCGAATTAGATCGATCGGCACACATGCACGCCGTGCTTCTCATGCACTTGTGGCCGAGAGATTGCGCATCATTAACCTGGCTTTCTGCGCTACAGTGCGAGAATGGAAACGCTTTGCGAAGTGAATCCCGCGGAGGCACACAGGGTGGACGGACGGATGGACGGACGAACAGACAGACAGACAGACAGACAGACAAAGAAGGAATGTCGTCGAGGCGCGTCCACCATTTTTTCATGCCCCAGCGGTAAAATATTGCGTCATATCAAGAGCACGTAGCCCCAGAACTGGATTTCTTTCTTTTCATTTCCCGGATATTCTTCGACCACACTTTTGCCTGTCACGCATACCAAACTTGATGCATGCAAGCGTGGCAGAAATATTCCAGCATTCCTCCCGTCGTACAAAAAACTACTGAAACGCTGGCGCGACACAGGAGAGAGAGGTATGGTATGAAGAAAGGCAGGGAGGTTGACCGGAAAGAAGCAAGTATCTGGTTTGCTACCCTGCACTGGGGAAGGGGACACATAGACCTTGAGAGATTGGAATGCGCGTGTTAATCCTTGCTGCTGCGTCACTTCTTAATAGTGTAGTATAGGATGCATCACGCCATTTTCGTGAGCGTTATTTGCTGCATCGTCGGTACGCTCATTATCGATGATGCCGCAGTGGCCTGGTAACCATCGAAAAGTTACATCATGTTCTTTCTACTACTCATTGATACCGTTGTCATGTGTGCAGTACCAGTTGGTCTTGAGGTCCACGACGTATATATAGCACAGTTCTAAGACATTGCAGAGCCGGTTTAGAATCAGTGAAAATGCACCATTTTAAAGGATCTTCTCAACGATGGTTCTTCTCGATCAATCCCTCGGAGTGCGCATCGGAGTGGCACGAGCTCTGCGGCTGTCTATGTTGTTTTGTGAGACGTTGAAAACTGGAGTGAAACGGGAGATTTCGGTTATGCTTATGCGAGTGTGTAAAGCAACATCGCTCGAACCATGCATAGTGGACGACGATGGCGAATGTATATTTACGGTTCCTCCCAAGAGCGCAAGAAGCCTTAACAATGTAGCCCCGGAAGGTAATGCCGCCGTGGTCAGCCTCAAAAGACGGTCACAAAGGCGTACGCCAAGAGGCGCACACAGCGAGTAGTTGGCACCTTGATCGCGAACAACGGCGATACTAAACAGCGTGCAGGAAGGAGTACGCGTGGACACCCCAACTAGACCAACGGAGGTAAAAGGGGGCAGCTGTTTTCTATTCGAGCGCTCCCACCACGCCATGCACAACACCACAGAACCGCACCCTCTATAAAGAGAGGACGAAGCGGGCGCCCTCCTACGTGCATCGCTACAAGGCTCGACCACCTCCTTCGTCTTCCGTGCCTCGCTCGACCGTGCACTGCACGGCAAAGCGACGGTCCACAAAAGGGGACGCCATTGTGGTCCTCTCCAGAAAGTGCGCTCTGTGACCCCGAGATGCCCGTCCTGCCCCTCGTCGTCTCCGTACGCCCCACGAGATGCACGAGATGCGGGGCGTGCTGCTGCCATCTCCGGAGCACCGCTTTTCTTTTCGCCGCGCGCATAATGGGACGCTCGCCGGAATGCGACGCGGAGAGCGGAGGCAAAAAAAAAAAAAAAAGGCCACCCTCACATTTATATCCGTGTCTGTGTGCCACCCTGTTGTATAGGTGGTGGAATGCCCCGTTTAAACGGAGAAAATGCGAGAGGTGGGTATAACGATTTGCCTCCAGGAACGCTTCCCCTCACATTTGCCAGGACGGCGACCTGCGGTGCCACTTGGTGCATGGATCGCGGTGTTATGTGCAGGTTAAGCAACAAAGTCTTAGCAGTTCGTCTAGCCCTACTCCCTCCCCCCCCCCCACAGGCACTCCCCCCCCCCCCTTTTTTTGTGTTGCACTATTGAGATGTATAAGAGCGCAGCTGTCGCTTGCGGCAGTATAAGGTACACAATGGCAACACTTCGACTGCTTTGAGATAAAAATCTCGGCATATTCAATTTCCGACTAAGCCATAGAGTGTATGGAACTTGCCACGAAGAGGAGACACGAATGCTCAGCTGGAAACACACCGGACCTCCTACACGTATTCTCTGCTTCCATCGCAATGCATCCATATTGTCAGTTCTTTTCGATATACATATACAAACCCTATCTATACCTGCGCAGATAGCAGCGGACGGAGAAAGCCGGCGAAACCTTTCTACCACAATTTTTCGCTGGTGTCACTCATCCCTCCATTCTTACAAGAACTATATCAAACACACCCAGAACAGCGAGGATACATACATCACGGTACTGAAGGTATATATCCGACACGAACGACAAACGAACGCTTGGCAAAATGTACGATCGGTGTGTACGCGGCACGTATGTGTATACGTGTTCATTCGGCTCCATTTGACCGCCTCAATACGTGCCGGCCACCTTCCGCTATTTCCGACTTCCAGTACGTCATTTTCCATCTCTAGCCGACATCTGTCCACCTACAGCACTGAACGGATTACCGTCTACGCCTTGAGCTCGACTGTCCGGGTTTCCGGCACAACTTTCGCGATATTTATGGGTTTGCGGATAGAGCTACAGCTCTACACAACCGCTTCGTATGCGTCGGGCACGTGGGTATAACAGAGGGAATGCCTCGCGAATGACGCTAACCTTGTATTCATCTATTGCCTTTTGTCTTCACGAAGAGCAAAAAGAAAAAAAAAAACGGAACAATGAGCCCTGTCTCCACCTTTGATTTACGGATCGGTATAACACGGCGCGCAATCTCCTCTGCGCACCGTTGCACCTCTAAGCCGCGAGCGGCGAGGCACAAAAGGACTGGGCCGCATAAAACAACAACGAAATCGGGAGACGACATCAAGGAGGTGGTCACTCGTACGGCTTACGGATGCGGCTGCCATATATTTCCGTATACCGGCGTCCGTAAAACGCTGGCAGCTGTAACAGCGACGTCCCTCTCTCACCGTCTCACTGTTTGTATATAGTAGTGAGACCGTGAAGTACGGGTTTGTAACCACCGGACAGGTATATACATACGCAACACGTCGGTAAATCTTCTTTACGACGTTTGCGGGTATGCCGCACTTTACGACCGGGTGTTTCGCCCTGATTAAGCGAAAAGCAGCTCTATACGGCTGGTCGGTACCATATATATAAGTATCTACAGGAGCAAGGCGGATGAGAGGATTGTGGTGCACTTCTAGATATGACTGTGTTGCTACGGACGCGCGATAGCATCACCTACAGTTTGCAGCCGCGACAAAATTTCATCCTCCATGTCACGTGCCTTGCCAGTCTACAATAAGCGAAAAAGTACCTCTTGACTTGTTTTATGCACATCCAACTGATTTCTTAAAGTTTCACATAATAGAAAGCCGCATATTATATATATATATATATATATATATATATATATATATATATATATATATATATATATATATATATACACAGAAAATCGCGCGCGCACTTCAACTTTACAGGCGCTCGCAGAGGCATGCAGACTTCAGGCATACTCCGCCAAGCAAACAACGCCTTCGCTGGCTTCTGTGCCGTCAAAAGCTCATGTCCGTGGTCCAAGAATCTTGGCTCCTAGCGCTACCCGCTCCGGATGTGACTATGAGTACACCGATCACGTCAGACATTGGAATCCTGTCACAGATCGCGCCGGTTAATGGAACGCTCCGTATAAAGTGTGTATACATGAGGTGTCCCCGCAGACTCACGTTCTCCCTATAGCTTTGCAGCTACGAACAATGGGAGGAAGAGATTAAGGAGATGCATGGCCTCCCGAGACGACGTCCGAACGAATCTCTCACGAGGCCACTGACTCGGCTCAGAGGGTGTTTTGCAAACTTTCATTCTTCCCCTCTTTTCTTTCTTTTCCAGGCCACACAACGACGGCCAGCGATTAACATCGGCGACCCTCATGACGTGGCGGCGGGCGCGGCTGCTTCAGGCCCAGCCGAGCGGAGACGACCTCAACTGTGGCGCCGCGACTGGGCGGAGACGTGGCAAGGTCTCCTCGAGACGTTGTATACCTTATTCAAGGCCGCGGCGGTGGATTATTATTATACCCTCAAGGGATTAGCCGCCCCATGATTTTACTTTCGGCGGCGTAACAGACACCTTTCCTGCTCCAATCCTGGGACAATCTCTTTACTTTCTCCCTTTTCATTCCACCTATGTTGATACAGACTTCGCGGTCTTCGCTTGCTTGCCTTTTCTTTTGTTCATCTTCCGCTACTCCCGTTGGACGCAGAAGAAAACATCCAGGCAGCTAAACAAGAAGAAAAGTCCTTTGCCGCTCAGGAGATTAGCATCCACAGCACGCTGTTGTTCCAAGCCTACGTCCGGGTCGGGGGGATAAGACATAATCCGGGGATGGACAGATTGTAATCCCGCAAGAGTTCTCAGTTTCTCTTGGAGGAAAGCTCCCGGGGGGCCTCGCCGATGCGATGGATGCAGCGCGGCCGAAGGACGGAAACCCTAGCGACCTTACTACTACTATTATTTTTAACCGGGCGCGGCTGTTTATTTTAGCGGCCTACAGATGGGAAGCCTTGCTGGCTAGTAACATGGCGGGTTGCTGAGCCTGCAACAGCACCGTAATTGCAACAACATAGGAAGAAATGACCTAATTGCACCAGACGTGGCATCGTTTACATAAACGAAAGCCGATACATTGCGCAATAAGGATGGAGCCTGACTCGCAAAGCTTTCCATTCGCGACAACTTGGCGTCCCTTGGGTGGGCCGCCTTCGCTTTATGTCACGCTTTATATCCGCGACAAGCCATTCACTTGGCTTGCTCTGGCTCGTGTGAGTCTGTGCAGATAACAAGGCCTTGCTCCGTCGCATACGCTCGTAATTAAGGCAGTAACTTGACGCGAGACCGGCTAAGGATGCAGCACGATGAAGGATGCCCTTGTGCTGCCCCAGAAGAACTGCCGCAAAGAAAGGAGCGGCTGTAAAGCGTGCTCGTGGGAAATTGCATCGATCGATATGCCATAGATTTTAATCGATATCGCGACATTTTTTGGCGCAGCACGACAAAAAAATAAAGCCACTATAGAGATGAATAGGTGAAAGTGGGTTTTCCAACAATACATGTACTTCACTGAGTCAACGGGCACAGCCGCTGAGGCAGCCACGCCACGGTGCATGGTCTGAATGAGCAATGTTAAAGGGACGGTAAAGTGGAGAACGATTTTTCGCGCACTGCGATTTCACAATCCCGAAAATACGACTCTTAAAGCAACACGACGCTCGATAAGCGAGAAAACGTGAAAAAAAAAATGCGGGTGGCAACGCCCCCTTGAGATTGCCGCACCAAACACCGTGACGTAAGAAATTTTTAAGACTTCTACTGGGTCCTACGTAGCTTACAATCGGTAAAAATCAAGTACATTGTAAACTGTGGGTGCCATAGACTTACCCCCGAATGCAGAGATGTTACTTGACTCGTACTTGACTCGTTCTTGACTCAAGACAGTCTTGCCGGTCGCCATAAATCGTTCTCGAACTTGCGGATGACTTGAAGCGACTTGGCTCGGTCGAAGTCAGGACGAGTTTCAAGTCAGCTGCGGGGCTTGCTTGAAAGCGACTTCACGCGTTATTCCATCATGGCCACCTCTCGAATGGACGTCGCGTGAAAGGTGGCCGCTTTTGAGTTTGCTTGCCTCGCCATAAGCGTAGCATTTTTTGAGGCGCACTACCTGCCGAAGATTCTTGGAACCGCTTTACGTGACCAAGGAAATCCGATGGAGTTGTACGATGAGCAACAATTCCACGCTAGGTATAGATTCATGAAGAACGCCGTGGGGCAGCTGCTCGTTATGTTGCCGCTCCGTGAAAGTGGGGACAACCGAAGACAGCCCGTGCATCCAGTGTTACAGCTACTGATGGCTCTCAGGTTTTACAGCGCTGGCACATTCCAACCAGTCACCGGAAATTTCGTCCGCATTCCGTAGTCGACAGTGTGCCGTGCAGTCGGAAAAGTTACGCTACTCATCGCAAAGCACCTGTACGCGATGCTGGTGCGCTTTCCGCAGCCGGCGGACTGTTATGAAGTGGCTGAGTTCCCTTGCGTTACAGGTTGTGTCGACTACACACACGTGCGTATTAATAGCCCCGGTGTCGACAACGCCGAAGTGTTCCGTAACCGCAAAGGCTATTTCTGTTTTTCTATAACACGACGACACTTTCCGTCTCTCTCGGTAAAAAAAAAAATTGACTCGGTGCTGTGTCCGTGTGCCTCGTCTATCATTTCGTTTCATCTAGGGCGCTGTTTCTCGCTCAGAAAGGCATCGCTTGTAGCACAACGCTACGTAAAATTACACACAAAAAAAAAGAGGTGCCCTTATCACGGGTTTTTTTATCCGCGTCATCATCATGCAGCGATACATTGCTGCACCCCGCGAGACAGAATTCTGCTGAGGGCAATGTCCTGACCCCTGGTTTTTCTCTTGTTTACCAAGCTCAACAAAAGGATACGAATCACATTTGTTCCCAGAACTTTTTTTTTTTTTCATAATAACTGCGACCTAGCCCATTACAGGCGTGCACACAGGCGAACAGAGGCAAATACCGTGAAAATCGCGTCACCTCGTGAGCCAGGTGTCAGCACAAATACATGCCATGGCGTTCGATTGAGAAAAAAAAAAACGACGAAAGAACCCAACGCGATGCTTGTTTCTCCTCCAAACAAGCAACCGTGGAGAAACGCACCGCATTTGGGTGGCCACTAAAACCAGCGGGCAACGAACGCTTTACAGAAGCAACACTGTGCATCGTTGTGGTGGCAGGCACGACGTGCCGCTCGTTAGCCGTAAAATGGCAAGCAAGAATATGCTTGTGGCCCTTCGTTTTTATAGTTATTTTAAAACGTACGGTCTTTTTTTGGTGTAATGCATGCCTTACGCGAACAACTTCATTATTACCCTCGTTAGCAGGCGAGCAGCGTGTTTCTGCTTTGAAGCTCGTTCTTGACTTGACCAAGCAAGACAGCCTGAGCATCTATGAAACGCGAAGGCTGACTTGGGCGTTTTGAAGTCCGCTGCTTGCTTCGCGCCGACTTGCTCAAGTTAAGTTGAAGTCGCGAGCCAAGTAACATCTCTGCATTCGGGGGTTAGCATACGAAGTTTTGGAAAACTTCATGCTGCCAATGCCAGGCAAAAAAAAAAAAAACAGAAAAGGCATTTTCAAATTTCTTACGTCGCCTGCGGAGATTTAGGCACGAAATTTGAAAATGAAATTTTAACCTTTATTTTCTCCGCTAATAATGAAGTTATAATAGTGAAACATAAGACACTAGAGTTCTTAGAGTGCAGTTTAACCAATCTAAACCAAGTATGTTTTCCTCTGTAGTGTCCTTACCTCTAACAGATATCTTTTCTCGTTATTACCGCGAACGATTCGAAAAGTCCATGGTCGCCGCAGTAATATAAGCTTTCTTAGGGAAGAAGGACAAAAATACGATGCTCTCTTTTTGTTTGTTTGTTTGTTTGTTTGTTTGTTTGTTTTGACCTGAGAGCAGTTTTTCTTCTCTTTGGCCACGGCGAGACCTCGCGAGATGACCGGCCCTCTCTGGGGCACGGTGCATCTTCTCACTCTCTCTCGAGTTCCGTTGACATGCCGCCACCACGGTGATCCCGGATCAGGAGCAGTCACAACAGCGCACACACATCCTCCTCCTCTGCCGTCCGATCCGGCGCACGCGGCAGAGGCGGCAGCGGTGCCGGACGTGACTGCCCGCTGTTAGGACCGGCGCCAGATCTGACAATGGATCGGCGTTCCTTTTGATGTTCCTTTTGAGTCGCCAAACGGGTTGGCGGCCTGTGTCCGCCATGTATTGTTCCCACCTGGCCGGAGGGTGCGGCGTCCTGCCGCCGCGGCGCCGTGAGCAGTTCGGGAGACCACCGGTGCAGCTTCTTCTTTGGAAGATGACGGCGGCGGCGGCGGCCGGGAATCGTCCCGCTAATTGAACGAATCGTTCGGCACCATTTGAAGCTTGTTTACGGCGGCCCTTTCGATGGATGCAGTCATCAACTTCAGACCCCTCGCCCAGCGACACACCTTGACGGGGGGGGGAGCCGCGTTCGTGCCACATGGCCGTGCGGTGACCACGCTTCAGTTTTGAACGTTCGCGTGGACCGTGCGTGCTCGTCACCCTCGCGGGTAATGTGTGGTCCGTGATTGGACGGTGCCCTCTGTACGCGGTCCCCGATCTAGGGATCTGGGGAGGACAGACCCTTTATAATGAGCCCCCACGGCTCATTCGGTGTGCTTTTTCGAGTGGAGAGCTCGCCATGTACGAAGAACGCCACTATATATCTAAATTTTCTTATTGACCTCTCTCTAATGTAAATAAACGTCTGTTCTCTGTTTTCCCATATAAGCATTGCTTCTCGCTATAAGGGACGAGTCCGATGGGAGCCAGCTACCAACGACGAGACCCACAGGACTCAGGTCCCAACAACTGGATGGCAGCGGTGGGATCGAGCTCATCGACCAGGAGGCAATGCTGAGACCTGCTGTCTGGAGGACCTAGAGTCGGACAAAACTGCTTCGTGGCATCACTGACAACACTGGAAGGAACGCGTCCGAATTCATGACTGCATAGGGTGAGTGCACTGCTTTTCTTTGCTGAGATATCACCAGGCTTTGCGTAGGATTGTAAACAAAGCAGTGATTTGGTAACGGTGGACGGAAGTATTGATAGTACGTCAAAGTTGTTTAGTTAAAAGAGTTAGCAGCACCAAGGACCGCCATGAATTTGAAGGGACTAAAAAAGCCAGAGTTGTTAGAGTTGGCCCGAGAGCTGGGCCAGGTAATTGCCGAGACGAAAAGAAAGCAGGAGATCATTGACGCCATCGAGAAGATCGGGGCAGATGACGAGGAGCTGAGCGAATGCTTGGAGGCTATTACGCAAAGGAAAGAGGAGCAGAGGCTCCGTGAGGAAAAAGAGGAGCAGAGGCTCCGTGAGGAAAAAGAGGAACAGAGACGTCGTGAGGAAAAAGAGGAACAGAGACGTCATGAGGAAAAAGAGGAAAGGGAAAGAGAACGTATCGATCGTATGGAAATGAAACGCCTAGAAATTGAACTAGCAAAGGCTCAATCAATGAACGGAGCTAGCGCAGTGGCACGAGAAAGAGAGCGCCGAATGACAGATTTGATGCCATCCTACGCGGTAGGAGGGGACATGGGTCTTTTTCTGGTGCACTTTGAGCGCACGTGCGAGAGGGAAAATTTTGCTAAAAACACGTGGCCCCAGCGCTTGCTTACGCTGCTGCCGTGTGAAGTAGCTGACATTATAGCCCGTATGGGTAAAGAAGACGCAGACGACTATGACAGAGTCAAAGCGAGTCTGCTCAAAAAGTACAGACTGTCAGCGGAGGCGTTCAGGCGAAAATTTCGTGAGATCGAGAAAGCCAAAGACGAGTCATACCCAGAGTTTGCGTACACCTTAAAGGTAAATCTGGAGGAATGGCTTAGAGAGGAGGGTGCGCTTGGCGACGCGGAAAAGACTCTGCAGTGTTTTGCGTTGGAACAATTCTTTCGGCGTCTACCTGAAAACATTAGGTACTGGGTTCAGGATAGACAAGGAGTAGATACTATCACGAGAGCGGCAGAGCTCGCAGAGGAGTACGTAAATCGCCGTGCCCTCGAAGGCGAGGATGTCCCTAGGAGGGAGATTAGTAAATATCGGGCCGACAAGCCTCCGCGATGGACAAAGTCGGGTCGGTATATGCCAAAGGAGGGTTTAGACTCCAAAGGAAGCGGTGATGAGAAAAACAAGAGAAAGGAAGAAGCACCCGAGAAAAGGGCGGAAGGGCAACAGAAAAAGGCGTTCGAGGCCAAGAAGCCGATAGTTTGCTATAACTGCCAACAGACGGGGCATATTTCTTTGGGTTGTAAGAACCCGAAAGTTGTGTTAATGTCACTCTGTAGTAATGACGAAAACATGAAATTGCTAGAACCATACATCCGAGACCTAGTCGTGAACGGCCAACCGTGCCGCGTGCTCCGCGATTCGGCCGCCACTATGGATGTAGTGCACCCGTCCTATGTCGAGGAGAGTCAGTTTACAGGAGAATGCGCATGGATAAGACAAGCAGTAGAGACAAACAGTGCATGTCTCCCAGTAGCAAGAGTCCGCATCGAAGGCCCTTTCGGTGTTCTAGACACTGAAGCTGCCGTTTCGGCACATCTCCCAGTGCAATACCCGTATTTGTTCTCAAATAAATCAGAGTACTTGCTGCGACAAAAAGGAATTGGGTTCAGTGAGGGTATCGTACAGGCCTTAACTCGATCCAAAGCAAGGGAGCTCGCCGCTCAGACAGTTGGTAAAGATCCGGTGGCAGACGAAACAGCTTCAGCGGCAGAGCCTTCTTTACCTGGCACGAAACTGGACCACCCTATAATGGAGCCTCAAAACACAATATCTAAAGAAAGATGTAAGAAACCGGATGAATCCGAGGCATCTCGAGAAGTAGAATGCACTATAAAGCTGTTAAATGTAAGTCCTACAGAACTGATAGTGGAACAGGAAAATGACTCCACTCTCCGTAACCTAACGCCAGACGCGAAGGAAGGGGTGGCTAAGCAAAACATTCAGTTCACCAAAAAGGGGGGCGTCTTGTACAGAAAGTACACGAGTCGAAAAGGAGTTCGGTTTAATCAGCTAGTCGTACCGTATCCTTTCCGCAAGGAGCTGCTGCACCTGGTCCACGGAGGTTTGTGGTCAGGGCATCTCGGCATCAAAAAAACAAAAGAATGTTTGTTACGGGAGTTTTACTGGCCCGGCTGCTTTCGGGAGGTGGAGGCATTTGTAAGAAGCTGCGACACGTGCCAACGCGTTGGCAAGCCAGGGGATAAGGCTAAAGCACCTATGAAGCTGGTCCCCATTATCACAGAACCGTTTCGCAGGCTAGTTATAGACACAGTGGGTCCACTTCCTGTAACGCAGTCCGGGTACCGGCACATACTCACAGTGCTCTGCCCGGCCACGAAATTCCCGGAAGCAGTACCGTTAAAGGAGCTCAGCTCGGAAGAGGTAGTTAAAGCGCTTTTATCTATCTTTGCACGTGTAGGCTTCCCTGCAGAAATTCAGTCCGACCAGGGATCTGTTTTTACAAGTGCACTAACCTCGACATTTCTAGAAAAGTGTGGTGTTAAAATCATCCACAGTTCAGTGTACCACCCTCAGTCAAATGCTGTAGAAAAGGTACATTCAGTCATGAAACGGCTGCTACGCGCCCTTTGTTATGAGCAAAAAGAGGATTGGGAGGCTTGCTTGCCCGCAGCTATGTTCGCGCTTCGGGTCGCTCCTCACGAATCAACAGGGTTTTCGCCTGCGGAGCTTGTTTACGGACGTGCTCTTCGCTCCCCACTTCGCATTGCTCGAGAATCTTGGGAGGGCCGGGCGGACGACCCTTCGGTAGTAGCATACGTACTTGAGCTGTTGGACCGACTTCACGCAGCTCAAGAACTAGCGGAGCAGGAAATGCGCAGAGCTCAAAACAACGCTAAGCGCTATTATGACAAGACAGCCCGGACGCGAAGCTTTCGAGTAGGGGAAAAAGTGATGATACTGAAACCCTCACTGAAGAATAAACTTCAGGTCCAGTGGGAGGGACCTGTTGAGGTAGTTCAGAAATTGTCAGACACAAATTACTTGGTTACTGGACTGGGAAGGCGTAAAACGCAACAGGTGTACCACACTAATCTGCTCAAACCGTACCAGCAGAGGCATGCCGTCGTAAACATGTCGCTCAATCAACCGGAAGAAATGCCTATTGATTTCCCGGAGTTAACAACAAGAAACAAAGACATTGGCGAGACTATTAGTAACCTGGTAGAGCAGGCGGGGTTGGAGCCAGATCAGAAAGCGGAACTGAAGGAACTATTGTTTGACTTTAAAGAAACATTTTCAGACACACCTGGCAGAACCAAAGCCCTAGTTCATGATATTGAGCTGACATCTTCGGAACCAATTCGTTCTAAAGCTTACCGCGTTTCCCCGAGGCAACGGGAAATAATGGCCGCGGAGATAAACCGAATGCTCGAGCTAGGAGTGATCGAGCCAGGAGAGAGTGATTACACCTCGCCTCTGATCTTGGTTGAGGTCCCAGGGAAAGAGCCGCGACCGTGTATTGACTATCGGAGGCTCAACTCGATTACAAAGGACCAAACTTATCCAATTCCGCATATTGAGGAAAGACTTGAGCAAGTCAGCAGTGCCAATTTCATCTCGACTTTGGATTTAGTCAGGGGATACTGGCAGGTGCCTCTAACTGAAAGGGCTAGTAGGCTTGCGGCGTTTATTTCCCCGATGGGAACATTTCGGCCGAAGGTCCTTAGTTTTGGATTAAAGAATGCCCCTTATTGCTTTTCTGGCCTAATGGACAAAGTGTTACAGGGTATGGAGGACTTTGCCCTCCCGTACCTAGATGATATTGCTATTTTTTCTTCTTCCTGGATAGACCACATGAAACACTTGCGAGCTGTGCTATGTCGTCTGCGTGAGGCCGGCTTAACAGTGAAGGTTGCGAAATGCCAATTGGGGCGCGCTGAGGTAGCTTATCTAGGGCATGTAATAGGCCAAGGCTACCGCCGGCCGTCAGAAGTAAAGCTGGCCGCAATAGACAACTTTCCCCAACCACGAACCAAGAAAGACATTCGGTCGTTTCTTGGATTGGCCGGTTATTATCAAAGGTATATCCCGCGTTACTCTGACATTGCAAGTTCCTTGACAGACGCTCTTAGAAAGACTGAACCCCAGACCGTAAAATGGGATGGGGCCAAGGAACATGCATTTTCTACGCTAAAGAAGGCACTAAAAAGTCAGCCAGTGTTGAGCGCGCCTGACTACTCTAAGCCGTTCATTCTTCAGTGTGACGCCAGCGACCGGGGTATGGGTGTCGTGCTTTGTCAGAGGGGAGAGAACGACCAGGAACACCCTGTACTGTATGCCAGTAGAAAGCTTTCTGTTCGTGAGGAAGCATACAGTGCCTCAGAAAAGGAATGTGCCTGCGTTGTTTGGGCTGTGCAGAAGCTAGCTTGTTACATCGCCGGTTCTAGGTTCACAATAGAGACTGACCACTGTCCCCTCACCTGGCTACAGTCCATGTCATCGAAAAACGGCCGTCTTTTGCGCTGGAGCTTAGCTCTTCAACAATACACCTTTGATATCCATTACAAGAAGGGTAAACTCAACAGCAACGCAGATGGTCTGAGTCGTTGTCCCTAGTACCCCGAGGGCTTCAAAACGATTTTCTGCTTTCTATCCTCGATTTGAGGCCCACTAGTTTTCTGTATTTATCCAATCATGTGTCAAGTGTTTTGTTTAATGTCTTCAAAAGTGGCTGATGTGGTGTTGCGACTCGGCGGGGGCCACAGGAATAAAGTTGAGGTAGAAGGAAATGACTTCCACAGGTGAATCTGAGTCTGGTGATTCTGAGTAGAGAATTGCCGTGTGCTTGCTTGTGTGTGGGTGTGCTTTCGGCGCCGTTTCCGCAGTTCCTCGTTTGTGGTGGGCGGAGAATATGGTGGAGGGGTTCACCTCATCCCTGCGAGCAACGCCCTCTTGGTCGATGATCATCGGATCCAGTGTTCGGGACCAAAGTAATAGAGGAAGAGCCGACAAGCTGCAATACAGATCCCGCTGCACAGTACCTGCTGGCCACTGCACCTCGGGATCTTCTTTCCCCGGCGGAGAGGCTGTTAGGACCGGCGCCAGATCTGACAATGGATCGGCGTTCCTTTTGATGTTCCTTTTGAGTCGCCAAACGGGTTGGCGGCCTGTGTCCGCCATGTATTGTTCCCACCTGGCCGGAGGGTGCGGCGTCCTGCCGCCGCGGCGCCGTGAGCAGTTCGGGAGACCACCGGTGCAGCTTCTTCTTTGGAAGATGACGGCGGCGGCGGCGGCCGGGAATCGTCCCGCTAATTGAACGAATCGTTCGGCACCATTTGAAGCTTGTTTACGGCGGCCCTTTCGATGGATGCAGTCATCAACTTCAGACCCCTCGCCCAGCGACACACCTTGACGGGGGGGGGAGCCGCGTTCGTGCCACATGGCCGTGCGGTGACCACGCTTCAGTTTTGAACGTTCGCGTGGACCGTGCGTGCTCGTCACCCTCGCGGGTAATGTGTGGTCCGTGATTGGACGGTGCCCTCTGTACGCGGTCCCCGATCTAGGGATCTGGGGAGGACAGACCCTTTATAATGAGCCCCCACGGCTCATTCGGTGTGCTTTTTCGAGTGGAGAGCTCGCCATGTACGAAGAACGCCACTATATATCTAAATTTTCTTATTGACCTCTCTCTAATGTAAATAAACGTCTGTTCTCTGTTTTCCCATATAAGCATTGCTTCTCGCTATAAGGGACGAGTCCGATGGGAGCCAGCTACCAACGACGAGACCCACAGGACTCAGGTCCCAACACCGCCCCATTGCGCGAACACCTAAACTTCAAACGGTGCCCCAGCTTCTCTCGGCGGCGGCAGTTGGAAGAAAGATGACGGCAGCGGGGCCGGCGTAGAGAGAGAGAGAGAGGAAAGGAAGAGCGAAGTCACCACCTGTCGAGGCGGGGGACGACCGACCGTGAAGGCATCCGCGGAATGCCCGCCGGGAAGCAGAACGACAGCAGGCGTCCGAGAAGAAGATGGTGGGCATGCATGCATCCTGTCCGGCTCTTTGTGTGCGGGCTCGAGCGTAAGAACGGACTGGGGAGGGGGGACGCAGTTACGGAATGCTCCTTGCTGCTGCTCTTTTTCCTTTTTTTTTTCCTCTTCAAAACGTACTAAATCGCCGATCGGATGGACGAGCGCGAGTCATAAAGGAATGACCAACTTTCGATGAATGAATCGGGTCCACTCACCCCTTCCTTTCGTATTTGCGAAGGAAAGGAGAACCGAATTTACGAAGCTTTTCTTTTCTCTTTGCCGTTGGTTGTCCAGGCACGTTAGTAACGTCGTCATAATCTGGACTGCCTGGAGCTTGCTCGTAAAGGGCAATTGTAGCCTAAGTGTTCATTTTTAGTCAAATCACAGTAATTAATGATGCGTTGTGGTACATCGAAGGGAGAACACGCATGCACTAACCGATTACTTTTCGAATGCTTCTTGCCTTTAACAAATACGAAAATGAGTACCTCCATTCGTATAGGGAGGCACTCATTTGGCTGATGTTTAGTTTATTTCAAATATGAGCCACAATAATGCGCAGAAAATTTAATAAAAAAATAGACGAAAAGAAAGCTTGTGGTGGTGATGGGGGCACAGCTCCGGTCTGGAAAACGTCCCTCGGGCATTAAACAGACAAACCCTGCACGGCGTCATTCCGCACGAGCACGCGCAGATGCCCGTTTTAGTGGTGTGCATACACGGTCGACGACCGGAACATTTTCGTCTTGAGTCGATCAGCATCGCTGCGTGCAACAAAAAAGGCAGGTTCGAGCTCTGCGCAAAGGTTTCTCGTGTTTTCTCTGAGGCAACGAGGCGAGCATCGCTCCTTAAATACTCCTAACCGTGTATACACGTATCGTTAGCAATTGGGCTGTTTAGCGCTCGAGCCGCTCTTAAAAGGAATGAAGAGAGCGAGAAAGAAGACGAACCGACAAATGGGGGGCCTCCGGCGCGATGACGCAGAGTATTCGCGAACGTACGGGCGTGCATTCCTCCCCTGCGCACTCGGCCACAGCCTCCTCGAAGGCCCTTCCCGCTTTCTTATTTTTTTTTTCCTTCGTGCATCCCCTTCTTTCATAGCCGACGTACAGGAAAAACATAAAAGAGCCGACAACCCCTCCCATCACCGTTTACATAAGTGGCCCCGAAGACAGTTTCGCGCGGCCATTTGCCTTTCATTTTCCTCGCAGAGGACCGCCTTTATCTGTGCGCGGCCAGACACAACGCGCCCATCTCCGACGGCTTCCTATCCGCTTTTGTTGCGGATGTTCTAGGCGCGTGGTGACCCGAGTCCTAATGGACATTGAAATGCCGTCTCTACTCGGCCGCACTAGGAACGCCGTCTTCTTGCGCTGTTGTATGTATACGTACACAGCGAGCGTGGTCAAGAGATAGCAGCGGGAGGAGGGAGCTGTCGTTTTTGAGCGAACGGTATATAGTAGTCGTGTAGGAGGAGAGATAGCTTTATAGATTAGATTGCGAGAGACGACGTATGCCGGTCATACCAGGGCAACGCGACGGCTTTCTCCTGACAGTTGGTTGGCCACTTATGATAACAGGGAAGCGAAAGGAGGTGGGGGGGGGGGGGTGACAGTACACAGCAGTTAATCGCGTTTTACAGCAGACTGAGACGAAAAGTCGCGGGTTCGCTTCTATCCACGGCATCATTAGTTCTGATTGACAATTAAGATCATCTTGGAAGAGTTCTTACTGGACACTGGAGACGGCATTTAAGTGTCCATTAGGACTCGAGCGCAACGCGCCAGGAACGTCCGTAACAAAAGCGAAGGGGAGGCTATTGGGGATGGGCCGCGTAGATATACAGGCGATCCTCTGGGGGAAAACGAAAAGCAAATGGCTGCGCGAACTGTCTCCGAGGCCACTGACGTAAACGGCGGTGGGAGGAGCTGCCGGCTCTCTTATATGTTCCTCCTGCGCGTTAGCAAAGAGAGTAGATGAACGATGGGGGGAAAAAAGCAAGAGGGACCTTTGAGGAGGCTGTGGCCGACTGATTGACAATTAACATCTTAGAAGAATTCTTACTGAATTAGACAAGCGCTTGTGATGAGCAGCTATGTGTAACTACATACGAAGTGATGTGTTCAGACTCCATATACTTTGGGCAGAACGTGGACACGCACGCACGCACGCACACACACACACGCACACACACACACACACGCACACACACACACACACACACACACACACACACACACACACACACACACACACACACACGATGTTTCTGCAAGCGAACTGTCATTGTCACGTCATTTTCTTTCATAATTCATTTCTGTTTCTGGGTAACTTTCCTTTTTGCGCAGCAAAAGTAACAGAAATGGAGTAGCCAAAAGTACTAAGTATCAAACTCTCTCATGCAATCAAGTTAGAACCGAATAGAAAAGAAATGCAAAGAGCTAAGCTCCCGAAACTGAACTTGATACGCGTAAAATACTCCGTACAGATAGTCGAAAGTGAGTCGGAAACTGCTATCACGTAATCACTGTTGAGCACCGCTATAAGGCAGAATTATCAATGACAAAACGAAAATCGTATAAGGATGCATTGCTCTCCCCCCCCCCCACCCTACTTTTTTCCTTAAAGAACGAGCGATCATTTTGTAGTTTAGAATTTGAAGACTCCCACGATCACACCCTAATTCGTGTTGCTATAAACACGTCGCCCCGAACCATGGGTACACAGTTGCTCCTATCGGTTCTCAAACAACGACAGGCCCGCGGTTGCCACAGTCAATACTCACTCATCGGCCCGCAAAAAAAAAAAAAAGCAAGGCTCTGCCGTCGATAAGAGCTTGGCCACACGCCACGTCGCGATTTGCGCAACCCGTGCAAGACCTTTCAGACGCACCCTCGCGGTGGATCGATCAACGTAACGCGGCCGATTCGCAGTGTATGCCGAAATGCGTTGTGAAACTCCTGCGCCCGACTCGCAACACCGATCGGCGACTTATTGATTGGTATGCGGGGTTTGACGTCCCAAAACCACCATATGAGAGACGCCGTAGTGGAAGGCTCCGGAAATTTCGACCCCCTGGGAGTTCTTTAACGTGCACCCAAATCTGAGCACAAGCGCCTACAGCATTTTTGCCTCCATCGAAAATGCAGCCGCCGCAGGTTAGACCAACTAAGAAGAAAAAACGAAAATTACGTTCACCTTCGAACGTCCCCATTGTTAAAGAAAGCGAAGAAGAGCTCAAGCAGGCCATAACGCGGGAAAAATCGAGAAGTTGGAGAAGCCGGATAGACTACTCCAAAGAAGCTTGGCTGCAGTGGCGAACGAAATCTACAAAGCAAATAAAAGCAGACGGCGCAACAACCACAGCTATCGTTCTTTTTTTTTTTTTTTCTTTATAAGCCACGAAGGCTGTCACTGTGCGCAACGTTGAAGTGTCTCCGCCGAGCCCCCGGGTTCTTTTTTTTATGACAGCCTACACATCCCGCGCTTTGAGCGTAGGAAATAAAAAAAAAGAAACAAAAAAAACTTAAAAGCATGATGAGCATATACAAGGAAACACCAGGCGGCAAAGAGACGACATTTTTACGTTATCGCAGAAGCGAGGTGCAGTTGGCGTTGGCGAGGGAGAGCGGGGGAGGTTCATAGACGTTTGCGCAACCACTACCTAGCTGAGCGGAGTTGTTAACAAGCTCAAAGACGTGGTGAAAAAAAAAAGAACACAAAGAAAGAACGAACGAAGAAGATCGTAATAGGCGGGTCCGTTCCCCACATACACAGAGCGAGGCATGCGCGAATAACGGCTTGACAAATAGTGTGTTCACTTAGTTATTTATGCACAGACACCACGACATGTGCCAACGGCGAGGTAGATCCCAGTATGCTTAACCGCCTAGTCCGCAGCAACGAAAGCTGCAGGTCTCCTAGACCTGCCAACGCAAGCGGAAATGAACGTTTATAAGCAAATAATGGCTCGGCGACTACGCAGCGCTAATCCGCCCTCAATATTTCCAAGCGACCGGAACCTCCAATTAGCAACGGACGATGGCAGAAGACCTAAGGTTGCCTGTTTAAAATTAGCTAGCTATATCAATTGCTTTCGCCGCACAACACCAAGTCAACGAGGCAAAGTACGTTTTACAGGGCTACGCAAACAACACACACGCCACATTTTTTTTTTTTTCCTCCTTATACAACGAATCTCGGATCCGTGGAAATTGGTCGCTAAATTCCCTTAGCGGCATAGCTGCGCAAACGAGCCTGCCTGCATGGTACGCAATTCACGCACGAGCGCCCTATATGGCACGCATCGACGACATCTAGCAAGTTTTGCTCGAAAAACTTCACTGCATAAGAACAACCTGATAACAACGCCACGCGCGCTATATACGAAAAGGTAGCATTAAAAACGACAGACTTTAAACCCTTTCTCTGAAAGCTTGGTTAACTCTGTGCGAGCTTTTGGAGAAGTGCAAGTTAAGTTCAGAAGGACTCGCACCATTTTGCAAAAGCACGTTGAGTACAGTCGCCTCGAACTTA
>NC_134700.1:154136552-154139052 GCF_043290135.1 Rhipicephalus microplus | reverse complement strand
CTAGTATGTGGGCGCGAAAGAAGCTGACGTCCACCTCCCTTCCCTTGCACTCAGCTAGCCACTTAGTTTCGCAAGGCACCCGGGACATTAACACGAGACAGAGGCGGGCATATGCGGCGATTGCAAGTAACTAAGGCAATTAGGAAAGGAAAATGATGGGAGGGGCTTAACAAATGATCTCATACGGCACGTGCACAGACAGACAGACAGACAGACAGAGAGATAGATAGATAGATAGATAGATAGATAGATAGATGCCCCGCCGTGGTGGTCTAGTGGCTAAGGTACTCGGCCGCTGACTTGCAGATCGCGGGATTGAATCCCGGCTGCGGCGGCTGCATCGCCGATGAAGGCGGAAATGTTGTAGGCCCGCGTGCTCAGATTTGGGTGCACGTTAAAGAACCCCAGGCGTTTGAAATTTCCGGGGCCCTCCACTACGGCGTCTCTCATAATCATATGGTAGTTTTGGGACATTAAACCCTAGATATCAATCAGATAGATAAATAGATAGATAGATAGACAGATGGAAAGATATATATATATATATATATATATATATATATATATATATATATATATATATATATATATATATATATATGAGATATAACAGACAGTAATGCCAAGGAATGTACAGGGGAAGTTATTAACATTAATGGAATGTAAATAAGAAGAAAGAAAAGTGGATGAAAAAATTACCAACTGTAAGCAGGAATCGAACCTACGACCTTCGAATTACGCGTTCGATGCTCTAACCACTGAGCTATTACAGCGGCACTCCCTCCATCCACTTTTTTGGGTTTATCTGTGAATTTAGAAGTAGGAGCGACAGTCAGCGCCATCTATAAGCCAAACAACGAGTGCGAAAACACTCTTATGCGCATGTTTGGCGTCACGTAGCACGTGAACTTATTATGAGCGGGCAGCTGATTAATTGTCCCTCTTATACAACCTAAACACACCAAGTCTGCCAGTACGAGACCCTCGTTCAATGAAATAAGGGAAAGAAGTGTATACCTAAGGGCTCGTTTTTTCCGTGTTTTTAACACAATAATAATGAGATATAACAGACAGTAATGCCAAGGAATGTACAGGGGAAGTTATTAACATTAATGGAATGTAAATAAGAAGAAAGAAAAGTGGATGAAAAAATTACCAACTGTAAGCAGGAATCGAACCTACGACCTTCGAATTACGCGTTCGATGCTCTAACCACTGAGCTATTACAGCCGCACTCCCTCCATCCACTTTTTTGGGTTTATCTGTGAATTTAGAAGTAGGAGCGACAGTCAGCGCCATCTATAAGCCAAACAACGAGTGTGAAAACACTCTTATGCGCATGTTTGGCGTCACGTAGCACGTGAACTTATTATGAGCGGGCAGCTGATTAATTGTCCCTCTTATACAACCTAAACACACCAAGTCTGCCAGTACGAGACCCTCGTTCAATGAAATAAGGGAAAGAAGTGTATACCTAAGGGCTCGTTTTTTCCGTGTTTTTAACACAATAATAATGAGATATAACAGACAGTAATGCCAAGGAATGTACAGGGGAAGTGCGCTGACTGTCGCTCCTACTTCTAAATTTCCAGATAAACCCAAAAAAGTGGATGGAGGGAGTGCCGCTGTAATAGCTCAGTGGTTAGAGCATCGAACGCGTAATTCGAAGGTCGTAGGTTCGATTCCTGCTTACAGTTGGTAATTTTTTCATCCACTTTTCTTTCTTTTTATTTACATTCCATTAATGTTAATAACTTCCCCTGTACATTCCTTGGCATTACTGTCTGTTATATCTCATTATTATTGTGTTAAAAACACGGAAAAAACGAGCCCTTAGGTATACACTTCTTTCCCTTATTTCATTGAACGAGGGTCTCGTACTGGCAGACTTGGTGTGTTTAGGTTGTATAAGAGGGACAATTAATCAGCTGCCCGCTCATAATAAGTTCACGTGCTACGTGACACCAAACATGCGCATAAGAGTGTTTTCACACTCGTTGTTTGGCTTATAGATGGCGCTGACTGTCGCTCCTACTTCTAAATTCACAGATAAACCCAAAAAAGTGGATGGAGGGAGTGCCGCTGTAATAGCTCAGTGGTTAGAGCATCGAACGCGTAATTCGAAGGTCGTAGGTTCGATTCCTGCTTACAGTTGGTAATTTTTTCATCCACTTTTCTTTCTTCTTATTTACATTCCATTAATGTTAATAACTTCCCCTGTACATTCCTTGGCATTACTGTCTGACTAAGAAATCTTAGCGCCACAGAACGGAAACAAAAGAAAGAAACGTAGACAACACGAGCGCTAACTTCAAACCAAGTTTATTAGGAAACACACATGAATATATACGAACTCAAATCACAGAAATCTCACGCCTACTTTTTTACACATATATTGTTATACGACGTCATACAAAAACAAAAAATGTAATATCAGGAAATAAACAGGTAAACGCGCATGTGTAAATGGAACCAAGAAAACTTAGAAAAAAACTTAACA
>NC_134700.1:154129052-154134052 GCF_043290135.1 Rhipicephalus microplus | reverse complement strand
CACTGTCATTTGTAGTAACCGTGAAGGAACACCAGCTATTTCTGTCTCAAACCTTGTTAAGAGAACTGGAAACGCGTGCGCGTGTGTGTGAGGGGGGGGGGGGGGAGCAGGTGGAGGATGAGTTTCGAGCCACGGCACAAAGGTCAAAGATCACTTTCATTTTCCCAAAAATATTTTTTTTGGTCGAAAACGAAAACTTTTGACCCCACGGTGACTGAGACTACGCACAATATAAGATCATCCACCGTTTGCTTGCATGCCCTCATTTTCCTAATTGACAGAGGCTCCGCGGAGATCAATTTCCGTAATTCACCGTATCCGCGCATCAGCGCAGTGCATTATTTCTTGTTCTGCTTTGTTTCTCGTCTCGACTTCGTTGACTTCGTTTTCAGGATATTATTAATATTGATGTAGGGAGACGCACGTTACAGATAATGAGCACGCCACTCGGATGTCTTTGCATCAACGAATAAATATTTATGGACGTTGATTTCGGCACTGGTGGAGTAGCGAATATTTGGCGGCGTTGATATACCAGAAGCCTAGCTGCTCAAGGAGTTGCTTAGCTCTCCTTCTTTCGTTACGACTGTGACAAGGCCCCCGTTCTAAGCGTCGAAAGATCAATAGAATATGTTTTTTCCTTGTAGGCGTCCTCGTCACTTTTCCAATACTAGATATCAGAGGCTAAAGTAATCAAACTTACCTTTTACCTCCCTTTCTATCACTGTGCAAGAGGGAGAGAGGTAGCTTACTGAATAAGAAAATGCATGAAGACATCTAGCCAATAGCGTAGCAACACTGTACCCCCTCGAAATACTTTTCCAAGTTTAGAGCACAAAGTAACGGTCGACTATATTTACCACCAGCTCGGCCCTTACATTGAATCGAAAAGGTGCCCCCCCCCCCCCCCCCGAAAAAAGTTCTGGCAGCTTTGTTTCAAGCCAAATAACAAGAAAGTCAGTTCAGCGGCAAGGGATGAATAATAATGCGATATCAGCAAACTGAAATGTTGTAAGCAGAGGCGCTAGCCGCTATTGTCCTTAGAATAAACCTTAAGTAAGCCAAGAAAACACTAGCATAAGGAAACGCGACCGCATGGGCATCTAAAGGGACGTTCATGATGTATGTCACTTCAATGCAAACTTAGAGGTGACAAGAGAGCACATGTAAACGTATGAGCCGCTTGCTGATGATCGCTATGAAGGCATGGGAGAATGCGACCACACTTGGTTGATCAAACAACCAAGCGCCTGCCGAAACCCGTGGCCCCCCTCCCCCCGCTACTCCTATTGGCCAGTCGTGCAACGAAAGACGACCGGCGTGTTTCCTTCTCGTTTTATTCGCGATCATCGGTTTCCCTCGCAAGCTTTCACTCGCACGTAAAGCATAGTGGTATCGATATGATCATTTTTTAAATAAATGTATACATACACCAGAACACAGAGAGCTCAGTGCTTGCTGCCATATTGAAAAGCGCGTGGCGCCGCCTGTTGCAAGCGCGGCGAAGCAACACCGTCAAACGCCACGCGAGCAGACGCTCTGCAAATCGAATGCGAAACTTCACAACACGAGTGCGGCTGTAATCATGTTTGGCGCTGTTCCTGTGCTGGAAGTTTATGCTGATTTCGTGTGAAACGTCGAGGAGACCTTTGTCGACAATCCAGAACGTCTGCAGCACGTGCATTGTAGACTGTGGAAGCAACTTCATCAGGTACGTATTATCCGACTGAAAAAAGCGCGAACAGCGTTAACTGCAGCGTGTCTTGGCTGTGACTATAGGCAGAATTTGTGCTGTAAGCCGGCGTCAACGTAGCGCTGGAATCTCGCTCCAACTTACGCTCATGCACCGCATGTGTATCGATTGCCAGTCCTGCCAGGCACTCGGAACACACACGCGCTGCAAAAGTACCAGCCAGAACAAGATTTTGAAATCCTACGCTGACGCCGGCCGAAAGCACGTGTAGATTCGCTTAGGGACAGTCAAGGCATGCCGCAGTTCGACCGAGTCGCAAGCCATGCTTTCCACGCCGTTCACATAATTTTTCATGGCGATAGTAGGCCGTTACCGTTGTACTAAACATGCGCGGCACGTGCATCCACGCGTGAGTCGCAATACGTATATCCTATTATTGACATGCGCCCTGCGAAAGAGTACGGAAACAGTTTTGTGCCGCATACTACAGGCATACTGCACGCAAATCATTGCTGTAAAGTGGAACAGCATGGAGTCGCGCTTGAATAAACGCAATAAGTATACTTACTCGTACACTTTACTGGGCTCGTAATTTTTCCTGTTGATTGCGAATATATCCTAAGGCGGTGGAGCTCGGCGTTTTTCGTTGTGGACGAAAATCTGTGCAATCGCAAAACACCGCATCGGCACGATTCCCGCGATGCGCTGTGAACTTCACAGACAGTGCTGATGAATCTCTTCCTCTTGCGCTGGTTGTTGTCGCATTAGATGACAGCGCAGTGGTACCCAGATGACATTTTATAAGCGGACGCAGCGTGAACAGGCACGTATTTGCTTTTTAAACTCCCAGAGCCACTATTTGTCCTGCTAGCGAGGCGCGCCTTGGCAGTTGCAAACAAATTATGGCGTCTCTGGGAGCGAGGGTATACCGCCGAAGGCGCCTGGGTGCGAGATAGGCGTGCTCTCGTCTATATAAGGGACATCACGGCAGCACCGACGGCGACGCCGAAAGTATGCCAGGAGCGTCCGTATACTTTTTTCATTCCAATTAAACCTCTCTTTAAGGCTGTACTTCTGCCGGTCTTGCACATTCTTATTGTTTCTGAAGGCAGGACAATGACTTACTTTTTCCCTGAGTTAGCTTTACACTACCGGTCATTAGAGAACAATACCGAAGCCTGTCTCGTGTCCTTGCACGCCTCTGAAGTATGTAGTAGCACAAGAGAGAGCTCTTTGTAAAGAGTGGCGTGCGCTACGGTAACCCATTACAAGTACACACGTACGGCGAAACGTGGCCGACACCACGGTCTCCCACCACACAAAACCGTTGCGTCAGCGTTCGTGCACGCCCGCAGATAAGCCTGTTTCGTGTCCTTCAGTGTACCACACGCACGCCCTGTCCCTCTTTCTTCCCTCTCTCTTTGTCGGGCGTGCCATCCGAAGTAGGCATCGATAACAGACTTAACGAAGGTACGAGCACTCGCACTCACGAAGATGGACTCTCCGCGCTGAACTAAACTGCCAGCGTCAGCCGAACCCCGTAGGGTCATTGTCAAACTACGACGGGCATGAAGGCCTTGCTCTGTGGGCGTTTTAACTGCCGTTGCCGAGTAGGCGATTTGAGGACGCGCTCATAATTGGGCCCCTGTGCGGCGAAATGCGTAACGCAGCAGAATCGGAGTCCTCCACAGCAGCGAAAGGGTGCTCTAGACTCGTTATACACCATAGACATACTACATCCGAGCTTCGTCTTCCTTGAGTGTTCACATTGAATGTTAAATGATACACAGCGCTTGAGCTTGGCCGGTTTTTAAACAACAATTGAGAAGGCCACCTAAAAGGTTAAACAGATAGAGACAGAGATAAATTAAAGATAGATAGGAAACCAGGTTTACAGGTATAGAGACAAGTTAATTGTTTAACCCATAATACAAGGGACATAAATAGAGACAGACAGACGGAACGAATAGCGGAGGTAAAGAGCAAGGATGCGAAAGAGAGAGCGAAGAACGGCGCTGCCACGTCAAAAACATAATACTTCCATAACCACCTTTAATTTTGACGGCAGTATGTATGTATGTATGTATGTATGTATGTATGTATGTATGTATGTATGTATGTATGTATGTATGTATGTATGTATGTATGTATGTATGTATGTATGTATGTATGCATGTATGTATGCATGTATGCATGCATGCATGTATGTATGCATGTATGTATGCATGTATGCATGCATGCATGTATGTATGTATGTATGTATGTATGTATGTATGTATGTATGTATGTATGTATGTATGTATGTATGTATGTATGTATGTATGTATGTATGTATGTATGTATGTATGTATGTATGTATGTATGTATGTATGTATGCATGCATGCATGTATGTATGCATGCATGCATGCATGCATGCATGCATGCATGCATGCATGCATGCATGTATGTATGTATGTATGTATGTATGTATGTATGTATGTATGTATGTATGTATGTATGTATGTATGTATGTATGTATGTATGTATGTATGTATGTATGTATGTATGTATGTATGTATGTATGTATGTATGTATGTATGTATGTATGTATGTATGTATGTACGTACGTACGTACATACATACATACATACATACATACATACATACATACATACATACATACATACATACATACATACATACATACACACATACATACATACATGTGTGTATGTAAAAGCGGCCTGGCGTAACCTGTATTCGGTCAATTTGAATAGCGAAAGTTACCGGTTGGTTACCAATTACGTGCGACGCTCACTGACAATAACCTCTTGCGTCACTCAGCTTTCAATTATACATCTTTGTCTCGTACGTTGTAATGGGAGATATGGTAGGACTGAGCTGCCATCTCAATTCTAATTTCTTTGCCTATATTTCCATTTTACACCAAAGATGTTTTATGCCGTGGCCCACCACGGCTCCAATGACGTATTTCCGTTAGTCATGGTACGACGGTGTAAAATATAGGATTGCAAAAAAAAACTTCTAGGAAAAGTTTCGTCGCCGGATGTTCCACATCCGGCGACGAAACTTTTCCTAGAAGTTTTTTTTCGCGCTGCAGACCTCTCGCTCTGCAGCGCGAAACCACTCGGCCACGGAGCGTACGTTCTTCAGCTTAGTAACGGCGAGCTATTTACTTACAACGTGTACCGTTGGCGGTCCTCAAATTTCGGCGAAATATGTGGGTTTGCGCCTTCACTTGCGACATGGTGCTAAGGGCGTGGAGGGCGCCCTCTAAAAGTCGTCACCCCTCGTGTTGCCATTCGC
>NC_134700.1:154121552-154124052 GCF_043290135.1 Rhipicephalus microplus | reverse complement strand
ACTGTTTTGTTGTTTTACGGAATGTCGCGGCTGGAGTAAACCCGTGGGGACCTTTCAGCGCGCACTTATTTGCCGCGACTAATGACCTGCCATTGGTGGTACAATCGGCGTCAAATGAAACACTAACAGCAAAGCGCATGCCGTAAACAGAGGCGTAGTGTGCGCCTTCCATTCATCACCCTAGATAAGTTCACTCTACACATCCGGTCTGGCAGCCCTGCGCGATACAGACCGTTATTTTCGCTGGTGTTCTAGTTACGATATTCGAAGCAATTGCGACAAAAATAAAAGAAAATAAAGCTGAATAAAGCGAAAGAGCTTGGCACATCCACGTCGGCCGCTATCATTAACATATGAGAGGTAGAACGTAAGCAAACATATTCCATTACAGGGGGATTGCGCAGCGCTGACAATCCGAATGTGCGTACATGTCAAAGGTGACGACCAGAAGGAGTGCACTGCACCGTTGTTAGGGCCTTGGTCACGCGCTCGTCTGTTCGGGTTTCATTTGACACTGATGGCTGGCCGAGCCGAGCACATGGCTGGCCGCCGACGCAATGCTCTTCATATCTGGCTATTCTGAGAGTAATCGGAAAGTGTCGTCACGCCACCATGGATGACAGCTCACAATGCCACCTGCAGAGCGGAATACAATCAGCTGTAAGATCGCACCCTCCGAGCCACTTAGCCGGGAACCTCTACAGCATTCAGTCTTACTTCCTATGATGGAGTATTTTATAGTGCGCGAAGATAGGGAAAAACTAGCTTAGTAGGAAACGAGCGCTCTTTAATAGAGCCCCTTCTACTACCGAGTTCCTTTTTCTATGGTCGCACGCTGTGAAATGCATGAACCAAAATCAACTCGCCCAAGCTCCCGGACTCATATTCTACTGCTTATAATAAACCCCTCAGTTCTCTGTTCGCTACCTCAAGTGCCAGGCAGTCCTCTTTCTCTGGCGGCAACGTTTAAGTACGCAGCAAATACAGTGCACATGCGTATAGCGGAGATTGAAATATAGTGCAGAACAATATATGTAGTTCAAAAGCTGCCTCTACACAAGCGTAGTGAGGTGAATAGGACTGGTTTGGTTGGTAAATGACTGAGCGTTGATAAAACGATGCCTATAAACAATAGAAGCATCCCTAGAAATCCTCTTGTCATTGTTACAAGACTTTACCGCGCTATTTTTTCAACATCGGCATCGAGAGCGTGTTTTCTCGGCCGTTCAGCTTTCCCAGCCGTTCAGTGTCTTACGTCATTGGTAGCACCAGTGACAACAGGCGATACTTTGCCCCGTCCTGGATATGACGGCGCTGCGTGCAGGTAGAGTTCACGCCCTCGTTGTTGCACGTGTCATGGTCTAGAATGTCTAAAATAGGCCAAGCTCTCCACTCTTCCCCCGATTCCTGTTTCATTCGCTCATTTTATGAGTCTTCATTTCTGTTTTCCCGGCCCGTTCATTTGACAAGTATTTCAATGCATTATCTCTGTAATATTTCTGTAACCGCGTCTACTCGTTCACAGTTGCGTTTGCACTAATTACAGTAATCATTGCGGCTACCGTTTCGGCGTTTTTTCCCAATTATTCAAACATATTTTGTTGGGATGCCGCTAAGGCAGTCATTCCCGCATGGCATAACCACAGGCGCTCGATACGCTGGCGCCTTCGATTTTATTTAAGGAAGTCCGGGTCAGTGTGCTGTGTATGCACGTGCTGTTGCCCTTACGCCGTCCCGTAAGCGATTGTACAGACAGCAGGCTTTCCAAAAAAGCTGAGGACATTGTCTTACGTTGTCTCATAGAGGCACTAGTGATATTCCAACCCATAACTACCTCCAGTATCGACACCACATACGAGGTGCATGGGGCAAGACTTGTTCGCTTCTTCAGTAAGCCCCGATCACAATTAGCGATTACAGCCCCCCCCCCCCCCTCTGGAACAACCGACAGAAATTCGATATCACTGTATTCAAGGATTGCCCCATTTTTCGAAAACAGATTAGGGCACACGTTCTTAACTATTTTTTAAACCAAATTCACACTATATCGAGGGCTTCCGATGGAGGCGGAAATGTTGTAGGCCCGTGTGCTCAGATTTGGGAGCACGTTAAAGAACCCCAGGTGGTTTAAATTTCCGGAGCCCTCCACTACGGCGTCTCTCATAATCATATAGTGGTTTTGGGACGTTAAACCCCACATATCAATCAATCAATTATATCGAGGGCGAAGCGTCCGTCCGTCCGTCCGTCCGTCCGTCCGTCGGTCGGTCGGTCGGTCGGTCGGTCTGTCTGTCTGTCTCTCTGTCTGTCTGTCTGTCTGTCTGTCTGTCTGTCTGTCTGTCTGTCTGTCTGTCTGTCTGTCTGTCTATCCGACCTTCCATCCATCTATCCGTCCTTCCGTCCGTCTATCTATCTATCTATCTATCTATCTATCTATCTATCTATCTATCTATCTATCTATCTATCTATCTATCTATCTATCTATCTATCTATCTATCTA